>NC_143508.1:54672500-54685000 GCF_051622355.1 Phaseolus vulgaris | reverse complement strand
ATGCTCGTGAGGGAGAAGCCACGCGGATGAGGCCGTGCCTTCCCTGTGGTGGCCGCGCGCTACTGGACCGAGAGTAATAAAGCCCTCATATCAACCACATGACCCTGGGCGTAACCAGCACAAATGTGAGCCCAAGCGGACGCTGACTGATGACATTACTCCCCCCCGCCCGGCAGCAAGCCAGACATGATGGCCCCTTCCCCGCGAACGGTTGGAAGCCATACCCCCTTCGTGATGCTCACAAGTCTTCGAATAAGCCACCCAACGATTTGCGTGGCACAAATCTTCCCCGATCGCACCGGGCCACAGTTCCAACCCGTCTCGTCCGTGCTTCTTCTCCAGCACGACCACCGTGGCGGATCGCCAAGATGCTCGTGAGGGAGAAGCCACGCGGATGAGGCCGTGCCTTCCCTGTGGTGGCCGCGCGCTACTGGACCGAGAGTAATAAAGCCCTCAATATCAACCACATGACCCTGGGCGTAACCAGCACAAATGTGAGCCCAAGCGGACGCTGACTGATGACATTACCCCCCCGGCCGGCAGCAAGCCAGACATGATGGCCCCTTCCCCGCGAACGGTTGGAAGCCATACCCCCTTCGTGATGCTCACAAGTCTAGAAATGAGCCACACAACGAAAATCCCACCAGCGTGCCACAAATCCACATAACAGATTCACATTTTTTCCCACCGGGTCAGTCGGCCGGAACCGACGGCGGCCACCACCATGCCGCCGCCCACAACGGGTGACACCAACCCAAGTTGGTGGATCACCCATGTGTGGGCGTTTTGACTTGCCCCACCACAAAGCAAGCCAAAACAGGGGGGAATGAAGGGACCGCACCAGAATTTTCCATGGTGCAAGAGCTGGCTGCATTGAGGAACACCCCCCCCCTATAATAGCTAAATATGCAAAAGCCACTTTTGTACAAGTAGATACACTTTTTTTGAGTAGACATAAGTTCTGTTTTGGGACCTAGAGAACGAATTTTCACGAGATTTTTTGCAGGGATCCTCATAAAAATGGTACAACATTGCCTGCAAAAAATTAGAATTTTTCGACATGGGGAAGTATTTTTTTTATTTTTCCAAAGACCCGAAATGTGGAAAATCGGGAAAAATGGAAAAACGTATCTAGACACCGTATTTTTGCGTGATTTTTTCCAGTCCATCCCATAATAATATCAAGAAGGTGCCCACCAAGTTTCGTTAGGATTGGCCAAGGTTTCGAATTTTCATGAATTTTTTTCAAAACCCTCTATTTTCCAACATTTCAAAAATTCAAAACCACATCAAGATGGCTTGGTTTTGATACCAAACTTTCTAGACCTCATTCTGCATGCATTTGTGACACTTTCCAACCAACAAAACTCAAAAACCACCACTTTGAAAATTTCATGATTCTTGGCACACCACCAAGTCACAAAATCAAGCCAAAACACCAAAATCTTGGAACTTGGCTATGCACCAACCATGCCAAGATCAATTCCTTTTGATCCCAAACTTCTCCCACATCACTTTGAAGGCATTTGTGAGGATTGAGTCCAGCCAGTTTTCCAAAACCATGATTTTCGTTTTTCACCAAAATCACCACCAAGTCACAAAATCAAGCCAAAAATCCAAAATCATGGCACTTGGCTATGCACCAACCATGTCAAGATCAATTCCTTTTGCTCCCAAACTTCTCCCACATCACTTTGAAGGCATTTGTGAGGATTGAGTCCAGCCAGTTTTCCAAAACCATGATTTTCGTTTTTCACCAAAATCACCACCAAGCCACAAAATCAAGCCAAAACACCAAAATCATGAACTTGGCTATGCACCAACCATGTCAAGATCAATTCCTTTTGATCCCAAACTTCTCCCACATCACTTTGAAGGCATTTGTGAGGATTTAGTCCAGCCAGTTTTCCAAAACCATGATTTTCGTTTTTCACCAAAATCACCACCAAGCCACAAAATCAAGCCAAAACACCAAAATCATGAACTTGGCTATGCACCAACCATGTCAAGATCAATTCCTTTTGATCCCAAACTTCTCCCACATCACTTTGAAGGCATTTGTGAGGATTCAGTCCAGCCACTTTTCCAAAACCATGATTTTCGTTTTTCACCAAAATCACCACCAAGCCACAAAATCAAGCCAAAACACCAAAATCATGAACTTGGCTATGCACCAACCATGTCAAGATCAATTCCTTTTGATCCCAAACTTCTCCCACATCACTTTGAAGGCATTTGTGAGGATTGAGTCCAGCCACTTTTCCAAAACCATGATTTTCGTTTTTCACCAAAATCACCACCAAGCCACAAAATCAAGCCAAAACACCAAAATCATGAACTTTGCTATGCACCAACCATGTCAAGATCAATTCCTTTTGATCCCAAACTTCTCCCACATCACTTTGAAGGCATTTGTGAGGATTGAGTCCAGCCACTTTTCCAAAACCATGATTTTCGTTTTTCACCAAAATCACCACCAAGCCACAAAATCAAGCCAAAACACCAAAATCATGAACTTTGCTATGCACCAACCATGTCAAGATCAATTCCTTTTGATCCCAAACTTCTCCCACATCACTTTGAAGGCATTTGTGAGGATTGAGTCCAGCCAGTTTTCCAAAACCATGATTTTCGTTTTTCACCAAAATCACCACCAAGCCACAAAATCACCACCAAGTCACAAAATCATGAACTTGGCTATGCACCAACCATGTCAAGATCAATTCCTTTTGATCCCAAACTTCTCCCACATCACTTTGAAGGCATTTGTGAGGATTGAGTCCAGCCAGTTTTCCAAAACCATGATTTTCGTTTTTCACCAAAATCACCACCAAGCCACAAAATCACCACCAAGTCACAAAATCATGAACTTGGCTATGCACCAACCATGTCAAGATCAATTCCTTTTGATCCCAAACTTCTCCCACATCACTTTGAAGGCATTTGTGAGGATTGAGTCCAGCCACTTTTCCAAAACCATGATTTTCGTTTTTCACCAAAATCACCACCAAGCCACAAAATCACCACCAAGTCACAAAATCATGAACTTGGCTATGCACCAACCATGTCAAGATCAATTCCTTTTGATCCCAAACTTCTCCCACATCACTTTGAAGGCATTTGTGAGGATTCAGTCCAGCCACTTTTCCAAAACCATGATTTTCGTTTTTCACCAAAATCACCACCAAGCCACAAAATCAAGCCAAAACACCAAAATCATGAACTTGGCTATGCACCAACCATGTCAAGATCAATTCCTTTTGATCCCAAACTTCTCCCACATCACTTTGAAGGCATTTGTGAGGATTGAGTCCAGCCAGTTTTCCAAAACCATGATTTTCGTTTTTCACCAAAATCACCACCAAGCCACAAAATCAAGCCAAAACACCAAAATCATGAACTTTGCTATGCACCAACCATGTCAAGATCAATTCCTTTTGATCCCAAACTTCTCCCACATCACTTTGAAGGCATTTGTGAGGATTGAGTCCAGCCACTTTTCCAAAACCATGATTTTCGTTTTTCACCAAAATCACCACCAAGCCACAAAATCAAGCCAAAACACCAAAATCATGAACTTTGCTATGCACCAACCATGTCAAGATCAATTCCTTTTGATCCCAAACTTCTCCCACATCACTTTGAAGGCATTTGTGAGGATTGAGTCCAGCCAGTTTTCCAAAACCATGATTTTCGTTTTTCACCAAAATCACCACCAAGCCACAAAATCACCACCAAGTCACAAAATCATGAACTTGGCTATGCACCAACCATGTCAAGATCAATTCCTTTTGATCCCAAACTTCTCCCACATCACTTTGAAGGCATTTGTGAGGATTGAGTCCAGCCAGTTTTCCAAAACCATGATTTTCGTTTTTCACCAAAATCACCACCAAGCCACAAAATCACCACCAAGTCACAAAATCATGAACTTGGCTATGCACCAACCATGTCAAGATCAATTCCTTTTGATCCCAAACTTCTCCCACATCACTTTGAAGGCATTTGTGAGGATTGAGTCCAGCCACTTTTCCAAAACCATGATTTTCGTTTTTCACCAAAATCACCACCAAGCCACAAAATCACCACCAAGTCACAAAATCATGAACTTGGCTATGCACCAACCATGTCAAGATCAATTCCTTTTGATCCCAAACTTCTCCCACATCACTTTGAAGGCATTTGTGAGGATTGAGTCCAGCCAGTTTTCCAAAACCATGATTTTCGTTTTTCACCAAAATCACCACCAAGCCACAAAATCACCACCAAGTCACAAAATCATGAACTTGGCTATGCACCAACCATGTCAAGATCAATTCCTTTTGATCCCAAACTTCTCCCACATCACTTTGAAGGCATTTGTGAGGATTGAGTCCAGCCAGTTTTCCAAAACCATGATTTTCGTTTTTCACCAAAATCACCACCAAGCCACAAAATCATGAACTTGGCTATGCACCAACCATGTCAAGATCAATTCCTTTTGATCCCAAACTTCTCCCACATCACTTTGAAGGCATTTGTGAGGATTGAGTCCAGCCAGTTTTCCAAAACCATGATTTTCGTTTTTCACCAAAATCACCACCAAGTCACAAAATCATGAACTTGGCTATGCACCAACCATGTCAAGATCAATTCCTTTTGATCCCAAACTTCTCCCACATCACTTTGAAGACATTTGTGAGGATTGAGTCCAGCCAGTTTTCCAAAACCATGATTTTCGTTTTTCACCAAAATCACCACCAAGTCACAAAATCAAGCCAAAAATCCAAAATCATGGCACTTGGCTATGCACCAACCATGTCAAGATCAATTCCTTTTGCTCCCAAACTTCTCCCACATCACTTTGAAGGCATTTGTGAGGATTGAGTCCAGCCAGTTTTCCAAAACCATGATTTTCGTTTTTCACCAAAATCACCACCAAGCCACAAAATCAAGCCAAAACACCAAAATCATGAACTTGGCTATGCACCAACCATGTCAAGATCAATTCCTTTTGATCCCAAACTTCTCCCACATCACTTTGAAGGCATTTGTGAGGATTGAGTCCAGCCAGTTTTCCAAAACCATGATTTTCGTTTTTCACCAAAATCACCACCAAGCCACAAAATCAAGCCAAAACACCAAAATCATGAACTTGGCTATGCACCAACCATGTCAAGATCAATTCCTTTTGATCCCAAACTTCTCCCACATCACTTTGAAGGCATTTGTGAGGATTGAGTCCAGCCAGTTTTCCAAAACCATGATTTTCGTTTTTCACCAAAATCACCACCAAGCCACAAAATCAAGCCAAAACACCAAAATCATGAACTTGGCTATGCACCAACCATGTCAAGATCAATTCCTTTTGATCCCAAACTTCTCCCACATCACTTTGAAGGCATTTGTGAGGATTCAGTCCAGCCACTTTTCCAAAACCATGATTTTCGTTTTTCACCAAAATCACCACCAAGCCACAAAATCAAGCCAAAACACCAAAATCATGAACTTGGCTATGCACCAACCATGTCAAGATCAATTCCTTTTGATCCCAAACTTCTCCCACATCACTTTGAAGGCATTTGTGAGGATTGAGTCCAGCCAGTTTTCCAAAACCATGATTTTCGTTTTTCACCAAAATCACCACCAAGCCACAAAATCAAGCCAAAACACCAAAATCATGAACTTGGCTATGCACCAACCATGTCAAGATCAATTCCTTTTGATCCCAAACTTCTCCCACATCACTTTGAAGGCATTTGTGAGGATTCAGTCCAGCCACTTTTCCAAAACCATGATTTTCGTTTTTCACCAAAATCACCACCAAGCCACAAAATCAAGCCAAAACACCAAAATCATGAACTTGGCTATGCACCAACCATGTCAAGATCAATTCCTTTTGATCCCAAACTTCTCCCACATCACTTTGAAGGCATTTGTGAGGATTGAGTCCAGCCAGTTTTCCAAAACCATGATTTTCGTTTTTCACCAAAATCACCACCAAGCCACAAAATCAAGCCAAAACACCAAAATCATGAACTTTGCTATGCACCAACCATGTCAAGATCAATTCCTTTTGATCCCAAACTTCTCCCACATCACTTTGAAGGCATTTGTGAGGATTGAGTCCAGCCACTTTTCCAAAACCATGATTTTCGTTTTTCACCAAAATCACCACCAAGCCACAAAATCAAGCCAAAACACCAAAATCATGAACTTTGCTATGCACCAACCATGTCAAGATCAATTCCTTTTGATCCCAAACTTCTCCCACATCACTTTGAAGGCATTTGTGAGGATTGAGTCCAGCCAGTTTTCCAAAACCATGATTTTCGTTTTTCACCAAAATCACCACCAAGCCACAAAATCAAGCCAAAACACCAAAATCATGAACTTTGCTATGCACCAACCATGTCAAGATCAATTCCTTTTGATCCCAAACTTCTCCCACATCACTTTGAAGGCATTTGTGAGGATTGAGTACAGCCACTTTTCCAAAACCATGATTTTCGTTTTTCACCAAAATCACCACCAAGCCACAAAATCAAGCCAAAACACCAAAATCATGAACTTTGCTATGCACCAACCATGTCAAGATCAATTCCTTTTGATCCCAAACTTCTCCCACATCACTTTGAAGGCATTTGTGAGGATTGAGTCCAGCCAGTTTTCCAAAACCATGATTTTCGTTTTTCACCAAAATCACCACCAAGCCACAAAATCACCACCAAGTCACAAAATCATGAACTTGGCTATGCACCAACCATGTCAAGATCAATTCCTTTTGATCCCAAACTTCTCCCACATCACTTTGAAGGCATTTGTGAGGATTGAGTCCAGCCAGTTTTCCAAAACCATGATTTTCGTTTTTCACCAAAATCACCACCAAGCCACAAAATCACCACCAAGTCACAAAATCATGAACTTGGCTATGCACCAACCATGTCAAGATCAATTCCTTTTGATCCCAAACTTCTCCCACATCACTTTGAAGGCATTTGTGAGGATTGAGTCCAGCCAGTTTTCCAAAACCATGATTTTCGTTTTTCACCAAAATCACCACCAAGCCACAAAATCATGAACTTGGCTATGCACCAACCATGTCAAGATCAATTCCTTTTGATCCCAAACTTCTCCCACATCACTTTGAAGGCATTTGTGAGGATTGAGTCCAGCCAGTTTTCCAAAACCATGATTTTCGTTTTTCACCAAAATCACCACCAAGTCACAAAATCATGAACTTGGCTATGCACCAACCATGTCAAGATCAATTCCTTTTGATCCCAAACTTCTCCCACATCACTTTGAAGACATTTGTGAGGATTGAGTCCAGCCAGTTTTCCAAAACCATGATTTTCGTTTTTCACCAAAATCACCACCAAGTCACAAAATCAAGCCAAAAATCCAAAATCATGGCACTTGGCTATGCACCAACCATGTCAAGATCAATTCCTTTTGCTCCCAAACTTCTCCCACATCACTTTGAAGGCATTTGTGAGGATTGAGTCCAGCCAGTTTTCCAAAACCATGATTTTCGTTTTTCACCAAAATCACCACCAAGCCACAAAATCAAGCCAAAACACCAAAATCATGAACTTGGCTATGCACCAACCATGTCAAGATCAATTCCTTTTGATCCCAAACTTCTCCCACATCACTTTGAAGGCATTTGTGAGGATTGAGTCCAGCCAGTTTTCCAAAACCATGATTTTCGTTTTTCACCAAAATCACCACCAAGCCACAAAATCAAGCCAAAACACCAAAATCATGAACTTGGCTATGCACCAACCATGTCAAGATCAATTCCTTTTGATCCCAAACTTCTCCCACATCACTTTGAAGGCATTTGTGAGGATTGAGTCCAGCCAGTTTTCCAAAACCATGATTTTCGTTTTTCACCAAAATCACCACCAAGCCACAAAATCAAGCCAAAACACCAAAATCATGAACTTGGCTATGCACCAACCATGTCAAGATCAATTCCTTTTGATCCCAAACTTCTCCCACATCACTTTGAAGGCATTTGTGAGGATTCAGTCCAGCCACTTTTCCAAAACCATGATTTTCGTTTTTCACCAAAATCACCACCAAGCCACAAAATCAAGCCAAAACACCAAAATCATGAACTTGGCTATGCACCAACCATGTCAAGATCAATTCCTTTTGATCCCAAACTTCTCCCACATCACTTTGAAGGCATTTGTGAGGATTGAGTCCAGCCAGTTTTCCAAAACCATGATTTTCGTTTTTCACCAAAATCACCACCAAGCCACAAAATCAAGCCAAAACACCAAAATCATGAACTTTGCTATGCACCAACCATGTCAAGATCAATTCCTTTTGATCCCAAACTTCTCCCACATCACTTTGAAGGCATTTGTGAGGATTGAGTCCAGCCAGTTTTCCAAAACCATGATTTTCGTTTTTCACCAAAATCACCACCAAGCCACAAAATCAAGCCAAAACACCAAAATCATGAACTTTGCTATGCACCAACCATGTCAAGATCAATTCCTTTTGATCCCAAACTTCTCCCACATCACTTTGAAGGCATTTGTGAGGATTGAGTCCAGCCAGTTTTCCAAAACCATGATTTTCGTTTTTCACCAAAATCACCACCAAGCCACAAAATCAAGCCAAAACACCAAAATCATGAACTTTGCTATGCACCAACCATGTCAAGATCAATTCCTTTTGATCCCAAACTTCTCCCACATCACTTTGAAGGCATTTGTGAGGATTGAGTCCAGCCAGTTTTCCAAAACCATGATTTTCGTTTTTCACCAAAATCACCACCAAGCCACAAAATCAAGCCAAAACACCAAAATCATGAACTTTGCTATGCACCAACCATGTCAAGATCAATTCCTTTTGATCCCAAACTTCTCCCACATCACTTTGAAGGCATTTGTGAGGATTGAGTCCAGCCAGTTTTCCAAAACCATGATTTTCGTTTTTCACCAAAATCACCACCAAGCCACAAAATCACCACCAAGTCACAAAATCATGAACTTGGCTATGCACCAACCATGTCAAGATCAATTCCTTTTGATCCCAAACTTCTCCCACATCACTTTGAAGGCATTTGTGAGGATTGAGTCCAGCCAGTTTTCCAAAACCATGATTTTCGTTTTTCACCAAAATCACCACCAAGCCACAAAATCACCACCAAGTCACAAAATCATGAACTTGGCTATGCACCAACCATGTCAAGATCAATTCCTTTTGATCCCAAACTTCTCCCACATCACTTTGAAGGCATTTGTGAGGATTGAGTCCAGCCAGTTTTCCAAAACCATGATTTTCGTTTTTCACCAAAATCACCACCAAGCCACAAAATCATGAACTTGGCTATGCACCAACCATGTCAAGATCAATTCCTTTTGATCCCAAACTTCTCCCACATCACTTTGAAGGCATTTGTGAGGATTGAGTCCAGCCAGTTTTCCAAAACCATGATTTTCGTTTTTCACCAAAATCACCACCAAGTCACAAAATCATGAACTTGGCTATGCACCAACCATGTCAAGATCAATTCCTTTTGATCCCAAACTTCTCCCACATCACTTTGAAGACATTTGTGAGGATTGAGTCCAGCCAGTTTTCCAAAACCATGATTTTCGTTTTTCACCAAAATCACCACCAAGTCACAAAATCAAGCCAAAAATCCAAAATCATGGCACTTGGCTATGCACCAACCATGTCAAGATCAATTCCTTTTGCTCCCAAACTTCTCCCACATCACTTTGAAGGCATTTGTGAGGATTGAGTCCAGCCAGTTTTCCAAAACCATGATTTTCGTTTTTCACCAAAATCACCACCAAGCCACAAAATCAAGCCAAAACACCAAAATCATGAACTTGGCTATGCACCAACCATGTCAAGATCAATTCCTTTTGATCCCAAACTTCTCCCACATCACTTTGAAGGCATTTGTGAGGATTGAGTCCAGCCAGTTTTCCAAAACCATGATTTTCGTTTTTCACCAAAATCACCACCAAGCCACAAAATCAAGCCAAAACACCAAAATCATGAACTTGGCTATGCACCAACCATGTCAAGATCAATTCCTTTTGATCCCAAACTTCTCCCACATCACTTTGAAGGCATTTGTGAGGATTGAGTCCAGCCAGTTTTCCAAAACCATGATTTTCGTTTTTCACCAAAATCACCACCAAGCCACAAAATCAAGCCAAAACACCAAAATCATGAACTTGGCTATGCACCAACCATGTCAAGATCAATTCCTTTTGATCCCAAACTTCTCCCACATCACTTTGAAGGCATTTGTGAGGATTCAGTCCAGCCACTTTTCCAAAACCATGATTTTCGTTTTTCACCAAAATCACCACCAAGCCACAAAATCAAGCCAAAACACCAAAATCATGAACTTTGCTATGCACCAACCATGTCAAGATCAATTCCTTTTGATCCCAAACTTCTCCCACATCACTTTGAAGGCATTTGTGAGGATTGAGTCCAGCCACTTTTCCAAAACCATGATTTTCGTTTTTCACCAAAATCACCACCAAGCCACAAAATCAAGCCAAAACACCAAAATCATGAACTTTGCTATGCACCAACCATGTCAAGATCAATTCCTTTTGATCCCAAACTTCTCCCACATCACTTTGAAGGCATTTGTGAGGATTGAGTCCAGCCAGTTTTCCAAAACCATGATTTTCGTTTTTCACCAAAATCACCACCAAGCCACAAAATCACCACCAAGTCACAAAATCATGAACTTGGCTATGCACCAACCATGTCAAGATCAATTCCTTTTGATCCCAAACTTCTCCCACATCACTTTGAAGGCATTTGTGAGGATTGAGTCCAGCCAGTTTTCCAAAACCATGATTTTCGTTTTTCACCAAAATCACCACCAAGCCACAAAATCACCACCAAGTCACAAAATCATGAACTTGGCTATGCACCAACCATGTCAAGATCAATTCCTTTTGATCCCAAACTTCTCCCACATCACTTTGAAGGCATTTGTGAGGATTGAGTCCAGCCAGTTTTCCAAAACCATGGTTTTCGTTTTTCACCAAAATCACCACCAAGCCACAAAATCATGAACTTGGCTATGCACCAACCATGTCAAGATCAATTCCTTTTGATCCCAAACTTCTCCCACATCACTTTGAAGGCATTTGTGAGGATTGAGTCCAGCCAGTTTTCCAAAACCATGATTTTCGTTTTTCACCAAAATCACCACCAAGTCACAAAATCATGAACTTGGCTATGCACCAACCATGTCAAGATCAATTCCTTTTGATCCCAAACTTCTCCCACATCACTTTGAAGACATTTGTGAGGATTGAGTCCAGCCAGTTTTCCAAAACCATGATTTTCGTTTTTCACCAAAATCACCACCAAGTCACAAAATCAAGCCAAAAATCCAAAATCATGGCACTTGGCTATGCACCAACCATGTCAAGATCAATTCCTTTTGCTCCCAAACTTCTCCCACATCACTTTGAAGGCATTTGTGAGGATTGAGTCCAGCCAGTTTTCCAAAACCATGATTTTCGTTTTTCACCAAAATCACCACCAAGCCACAAAATCAAGCCAAAACACCAAAATCATGAACTTGGCTATGCACCAACCATGTCAAGATCAATTCCTTTTGATCCCAAACTTCTCCCACATCACTTTGAAGGCATTTGTGAGGATTGAGTCCAGCCAGTTTTCCAAAACCATGATTTTCGTTTTTCACCAAAATCACCACCAAGCCACAAAATCAAGCCAAAACACCAAAATCATGAACTTTGCTATGCACCAACCATGTCAAGATCAATTCCTTTTGATCCCAAACTTCTCCCACATCACTTTGAAGGCATTTGTGAGGATTGAGTCCAGCCAGTTTTCCAAAACCATGATTTTCGTTTTTCACCAAAATCACCACCAAGCCACAAAATCACCACCAAGTCACAAAATCATGAACTTGGCTATGCACCAACCATGTCAAGATCAATTCCTTTTGATCCCAAACTTCTCCCACATCACTTTGAAGGCATTTGTGAGGATTGAGTCCAGCCAGTTTTCCAAAACCATGATTTTCGTTTTTCACCAAAATCACCACCAAGCCACAAAATCACCACCAAGTCACAAAATCATGAACTTGGCTATGCACCAACCATGTCAAGATCAATTTCTTTTGATCCCAAACTTCTCCCACATCACTTTGAAGGCATTTGTGAGGATTGAGTCCAGCCAGTTTTCCAAAACCATGATTTTCGTTTTTCACCAAAATCACCACCAAGCCACAAAATCATGAACTTGGCTATGCACCAACCATGTCAAGATCAATTCCTTTTGATCCCAAACTTCTCCCACATCACTTTGAAGGCATTTGTGAGGATTGAGTCCAGCCAGTTTTCCAAAACCATGATTTTCGTTTTTCACCAAAATCACCACCAAGTCACAAAATCATGAACTTGGCTATGCACCAACCATGTCAAGATCAATTCCTTTTGATCCCAAACTTCTCCCACATCACTTTGAAGACATTTGTGAGG
>NC_143508.1:54660000-54662500 GCF_051622355.1 Phaseolus vulgaris | reverse complement strand
AGTCCAGCCACTTTTCCAAAACCATGATTTTCGTTTTTCACCAAAATCACCACCAAGCCACAAAATCAAGCCAAAACACCAAAATCATGAACTTGGCTATGCACCAACCATGTCAAGATCAATTCCTTTTGATCCCAAACTTCTCCCACATCACTTTGAAGGCATTTGTGAGGATTGAGTCCAGCCAGTTTTCCAAAACCATGATTTTCGTTTTTCACCAAAATCACCACCAAGCCACAAAATCAAGCCAAAACACCAAAATCATGAACTTTGCTATGCACCAACCATGTCAAGATCAATTCCTTTTGATCCCAAACTTCTCCCACATCACTTTGAAGGCATTTGTGAGGATTGAGTCCAGCCACTTTTCCAAAACCATGATTTTCGTTTTTCACCAAAATCACCACCAAGCCACAAAATCAAGCCAAAACACCAAAATCATGAACTTGGCTATGCACCAACCATGTCAAGATCAATTCCTTTTGATCCCAAACTTCTCCCACATCACTTTGAAGGCATTTGTGAGGATTGAGTCCAGCCAGTTTTCCAAAACCATGATTTTCGTTTTTCACCAAAATCACCACCAAGCCACAAAATCAAGCCAAAACACCAAAATCATGAACTTTGCTATGCACCAACCATGTCAAGATCAATTCCTTTTGATCCCAAACTTCTCCCACATCACTTTGAAGGCATTTGTGAGGATTGAGTCCAGCCAGTTTTCCAAAACCATGATTTTCGTTTTTCACCAAAATCACCACCAAGCCACAAAATCACCACCAAGTCACAAAATCATGAACTTGGCTATGCACCAACCATGTCAAGATCAATTCCTTTTGATCCCAAACTTCTCCCACATCACTTTGAAGGCATTTGTGAGGATTGAGTCCAGCCAGTTTTCCAAAACCATGATTTTCGTTTTTCACCAAAATCACCACCAAGCCACAAAATCACCACCAAGTCACAAAATCATGAACTTGGCTATGCACCAACCATGTCAAGATCAATTCCTTTTGATCCCAAACTTCTCCCACATCACTTTGAAGGCATTTGTGAGGATTGAGTCCAGCCACTTTTCCAAAACCATGATTTTCGTTTTTCACCAAAATCACCACCAAGCCACAAAATCACCACCAAGTCACAAAATCATGAACTTGGCTATGCACCAACCATGTCAAGATCAATTCCTTTTGATCCCAAACTTCTCCCACATCACTTTGAAGGCATTTGTGAGGATTGAGTCCAGCCAGTTTTCCAAAACCATGATTTTCGTTTTTCACCAAAATCACCACCAAGCCACAAAATCACCACCAAGTCACAAAATCATGAACTTGGCTATGCACCAACCATGTCAAGATCAATTCCTTTTGATCCCAAACTTCTCCCACATCACTTTGAAGGCATTTGTGAGGATTGAGTCCAGCCAGTTTTCCAAAACCATGATTTTCGTTTTTCACCAAAATCACCACCAAGCCACAAAATCATGAACTTGGCTATGCACCAACCATGTCAAGATCAATTCCTTTTGATCCCAAACTTCTCCCACATCACTTTGAAGGCATTTGTGAGGATTGAGTCCAGCCAGTTTTCCAAAACCATGATTTTCGTTTTTCACCAAAATCACCACCAAGTCACAAAATCATGAACTTGGCTATGCACCAACCATGTCAAGATCAATTCCTTTTGATCCCAAACTTCTCCCACATCACTTTGAAGACATTTGTGAGGATTGAGTCCAGCCAGTTTTCCAAAACCATGATTTTCGTTTTTCACCAAAATCACCACCAAGTCACAAAATCAAGCCAAAAATCCAAAATCATGGCACTTGGCTATGCACCAACCATGTCAAGATCAATTCCTTTTGCTCCCAAACTTCTCCCACATCACTTTGAAGGCATTTGTGAGGATTGAGTCCAGCCAGTTTTCCAAAACCATGATTTTCGTTTTTCACCAAAATCACCACCAAGCCACAAAATCAAGCCAAAACACCAAAATCATGAACTTGGCTATGCACCAACCATGTCAAGATCAATTCCTTTTGATCCCAAACTTCTCCCACATCACTTTGAAGGCATTTGTGAGGATTGAGTCCAGCCAGTTTTCCAAAACCATGATTTTCGTTTTTCACCAAAATCACCACCAAGCCACAAAATCAAGCCAAAACACCAAAATCATGAACTTGGCTATGCACCAACCATGTCAAGATCAATTCCTTTTGATCCCAAACTTCTCCCACATCACTTTGAAGGCATTTGTGAGGATTCAGTCCAGCCACTTTTCCAAAACCATGATTTTCGTTTTTCACCAAAATCACCACCAAGCCACAAAATCAAGCCAAAACACCAAAATCATGAACTTGGCTATGCACCAACCATGTCAAGATCAATTCCTTTTGATCCCAAACTTCTCCCACATCACTTTGAAGGCATTTGTGAGGATTCAGTCCAGCCACTTTTCCAAAACCATGATTTTCGTTTTTCACCAAAATCACCACCAAGCC
>NC_143508.1:54645000-54650000 GCF_051622355.1 Phaseolus vulgaris | reverse complement strand
AGTAGATACACTTTTTTTGAGTAGACATAAGTTCTGTTTTGGGACCTAGAGAACGAATTTTCACGAGATTTTTTGCAGGGATCCTCATAAAAATGGTACAACATTGCCTGCAAAAAATTAGAATTTTTCGACATGGGGAAGTATTTTTTTTATTTTTCCAAAGACCCGAAATGTGGAAAATCGGGAAAAATGGAAAAACGTATCTAGACACCGTATTTTTGCGTGATTTTTTCCAGTCCATCCCATAATAATATCAAGAAGGTGCCCACCAAGTTTCGTTAGGATTGGCCAAGGTTTCGAATTTTCATGAATTTTTTTCAAAACCCTCTATTTTCCAACATTTCAAAAATTCAAAACCACATCAAGATGGCTTGGTTTTGATACCAAACTTTCTAGACCTCATTCTGCATGCATTTGTGACACTTTCCAACCAACAAAACTCAAAAACCACCACTTTGAAAATTTCATGATTCTTGGCACACCACCAAGTCACAAAATCAAGCCAAAACACCAAAATCTTGGAACTTGGCTATGCACCAACCATGCCAAGATCAATTCCTTTTGATCCCAAACTTCTCCCACATCACTTTGAAGGCATTTGTGAGGATTGAGTCCGGCCAGTTTTCCAAAACCATGATTTTCGTTTTTCACCAAAATCACCACCAAGTCACAAAATCAAGCCAAAAATCCAAAATCATGGCACTTGGCTATGCACCAACCATGTCAAGATCAATTCCTTTTGCTCCCAAACTTCTCCCACATCACTTTGAAGACATTTGTGAGGATTGAGTCCAGCCAGTTTTCCAAAACCATGATTTTCGTTTTTCACCAAAATCACCACCAAGTCACAAAATCAAGCCAAAAATCCAAAATCATGGCACTTGGCTATGCACCAACCATGTCAAGATCAATTCCTTTTGCTCCCAAACTTCTCCCACATCACTTTGAAGGCATTTGTGAGGATTGAGTCCAGCCAGTTTTCCAAAACCATGATTTTCGTTTTTCACCAAAATCACCACCAAGCCACAAAATCAAGCCAAAACACCAAAATCATGAACTTGGCTATGCACCAACCATGTCAAGATCAATTCCTTTTGATCCCAAACTTCTCCCACATCACTTTGAAGGCATTTGTGAGGATTGAGTCCAGCCAGTTTTCCAAAACCATGATTTTCGTTTTTCACCAAAATCACCACCAAGCCACAAAATCAAGCCAAAACACCAAAATCATGAACTTGGCTATGCACCAACCATGTCAAGATCAATTCCTTTTGATCCCAAACTTCTCCCACATCACTTTGAAGGCATTTGTGAGGATTGAGTCCAGCCAGTTTTCCAAAACCAACATTTTCGTTTTTCACCAAAATCACCACCAAGTCACAAAATCATGAACTTGGCTATGCACCAACCATGTCAAGATCAATTCCTTTTGATCCCAAACTTCTCCCACATCACTTTGAAGGCATTTGTGAGGATTGAGTCCAGCCAGTTTTCCAAAACCATGATTTTCGTTTTTCACCAAAATCACCACCAAGCCACAAAATCAAGCCAAAACACCAAAATCATGAACTTGGCTATGCACCAACCATGTCAAGATCAATTCCTTTTGATCCCAAACTTCTCCCACATCACTTTGAAGGCATTTGTGAGGATTCAGTCCAGCCACTTTTCCAAAACCATGATTTTCGTTTTTCACCAAAATCACCACCAAGCCACAAAATCAAGCCAAAACACCAAAATCATGAACTTGGCTATGCACCAACCATGTCAAGATCAATTCCTTTTGATCCCAAACTTCTCCCACATCACTTTGAAGGCATTTGTGAGGATTGAGTCCAGCCAGTTTTCCAAAACCATGATTTTCGTTTTTCACCAAAATCACCACCAAGCCACAAAATCAAGCCAAAACACCAAAATCATGAACTTGGCTATGCACCAACCATGTCAAGATCAATTCCTTTTGATCCCAAACTTCTCCCACATCACTTTGAAGGCATTTGTGAGGATTGAGTCCAGCCAGTTTTCCAAAACCATGATTTTCGTTTTTCACCAAAATCACCACCAAGCCACAAAATCAAGCCAAAACACCAAAATCATGAACTTGGCTATGCACCAACCATGTCAAGATCAATTCCTTTTGATCCCAAACTTCTCCCACATCACTTTGAAGGCATTTGTGAGGATTGAGTCCAGCCAGTTTTCCAAAACCAACATTTTCGTTTTTCACCAAAATCACCACCAAGTCACAAAATCATGAACTTGGCTATGCACCAACCATGTCAAGATCAATTCCTTTTGATCCCAAACTTCTCCCACATCACTTTGAAGGCATTTGTGAGGATTGAGTCCAGCCAGTTTTCCAAAACCATGATTTTCGTTTTTCACCAAAATCACCACCAAGCCACAAAATCAAGCCAAAACACCAAAATCATGAACTTGGCTATGCACCAACCATGTCAAGATCAATTCCTTTTGATCCCAAACTTCTCCCACATCACTTTGAAGGCATTTGTGAGGATTGAGTCCAGCCACTTTTCCAAAACCATGATTTTCGTTTTTCACCAAAATCACCACCAAGCCACAAAATCAAGCCAAAACACCAAAATCATGAACTTGGCTATGCACCAACCATGTCAAGATCAATTCCTTTTGATCCCAAACTTCTCCCACATCACTTTGAAGGCATTTGTGAGGATTGAGTCCAGCCAGTTTTCCAAAACCATGATTTTCGTTTTTCACCAAAATCACCACCAAGCCACAAAATCAAGCCAAAACACCAAAATCATGAACTTTGCTATGCACCAACCATGTCAAGATCAATTCCTTTTGATCCCAAACTTCTCCCACATCACTTTGAAGGCATTTGTGAGGATTGAGTCCAGCCAGTTTTCCAAAACCATGATTTTCGTTTTTCACCAAAATCACCACCAAGCCACAAAATCACCACCAAGTCACAAAATCATGAACTTGGCTATGCACCAACCATGTCAAGATCAATTCCTTTTGATCCCAAACTTCTCCCACATCACTTTGAAGGCATTTGTGAGGATTGAGTCCAGCCAGTTTTCCAAAACCATGATTTTCGTTTTTCACCAAAATCACCACCAAGCCACAAAATCAAGCCAAAACACCAAAATCATGAACTTGGCTATGCACCAACCATGTCAAGATCAATTCCTTTTGATCCCAAACTTCTCCCACATCACTTTGAAGGCATTTGTGAGGATTGAGTCCAGCCAGTTTTCCAAAACCATGATTTTCGTTTTTCACCAAAATCACCACCAAGCCACAAAATCAAGCCAAAACACCAAAATCATGAACTTGGCTATGCACCAACCATGTCAAGATCAATTCCTTTTGATCCCAAACTTCTCCCACATCACTTTGAAGGCATTTGTGAGGATTCAGTCCAGCCACTTTTCCAAAACCATGATTTTCGTTTTTCACCAAAATCACCACCAAGCCACAAAATCAAGCCAAAACACCAAAATCATGAACTTGGCTATGCACCAACCATGTCAAGATCAATTCCTTTTGATCCCAAACTTCTCCCACATCACTTTGAAGGCATTTGTGAGGATTGAGTCCAGCCAGTTTTCCAAAACCATGATTTTCGTTTTTCACCAAAATCACCACCAAGCCACAAAATCAAGCCAAAACACCAAAATCATGAACTTGGCTATGCACCAACCATGTCAAGATCAATTCCTTTTGATCCCAAACTTCTCCCACATCACTTTGAAGGCATTTCTGAGGATTCAGTCCAGCCACTTTTCCAAAACCATGATTTTCGTTTTTCACCAAAATCACCACCAAGCCACAAAATCAAGCCAAAACACCAAAATCATGAACTTGGCTATGCACCAACCATGTCAATATCAATTCCTTTTGATCCCAAACTTCTCCCACATCACTTTGAAGGCATTTGTGAGGATTCAGTCCAGCCACTTTTCCAAAACCATGATTTTCGTTTTTCACCAAAATCACCACCAAGCCACAAAATCAAGCCAAAACACCAAAATCATGAACTTTGCTATGCACCAACCATGTCAAGATCAATTCCTTTTGATCCCAAACTTCTCCCACATCACTTTGAAGGCATTTGTGAGGATTGAGTCCAGCCAGTTTTCCAAAACCATGATTTTCGTTTTTCACCAAAATCACCACCAAGCCACAAAATCAAGCCAAAACAACAAAATCATGAACTTTGCTATGCACCAACCATGTCAAGATCAATTCCTTTTGATCCCAAACTTCTCCCACATCACTTTGAAGGCATTTGTGAGGATTGAGTCCAGCCAGTTTTCCAAAACCATGATTTTCGTTTTTCACCAAAATCACCACCAAGCCACAAAATCACCACCAAGTCACAAAATCATGAACTTGGCTATGCACCAACCATGTCAAGATCAATTCCTTTTGATCCCAAACTTCTCCCACATCACTTTGAAGGCATTTGTGAGGATTGAGTCCAGCCAGTTTTCCAAAACCATGATTTTCGTTTTTCACCAAAATCACCACCAAGCCACAAAATCATGAACTTGGCTATGCACCAACCATGTCAAGATCAATTCCTTTTGATCCCAAACTTCTCCCACATCACTTTGAAGGCATTTGTGAGGATTGAGTCCAGCCAGTTTTCCAAAACCATGATTTTCGTTTTTCACCAAAATCACCACCAAGTCACAAAATCATGAACTTGGCTATGCACCAACCATGTCAAGATCAATTCCTTTTGATCCCAAACTTCTCCCACATCACTTTGAAGGCATTTGTGAGGATTGAGTCCAGCCAGTTTTCCAAAACCATGATTTTCGTTTTTCACCAAAATCACCACCAAGCCACAAAATCAAGCCAAAACACCAAAATCATGAACTTTGCTATGCACCAACCATGTCAAGATCAATTCCTTTTGATCCCAAACTTCTCCCACATCACTTTGAAGGCATTTGTGAGGATTGAGTCCAGCCAGTTTTCCAAAACCATGATTTTCGTTTTTC
>NC_143508.1:54632500-54640000 GCF_051622355.1 Phaseolus vulgaris | reverse complement strand
CATTATAAAAAGCCACCTTTAGTTGATTCTCATCATACTCCCCGAGTTGGAGAGAATTCGCCCACGAATTCTGAATCCCTGCATATAACAAAGTCAGTGTACTTTTACAATCAAAAGAGTAAGAAAAAGGAATACATGACTTAGTAGAGGGAATCAAAGGGATTGCAGAAAGGGAGGTCCTATGAATCAACCAAGTTGGAAAAATTTGTTTGGGAATGATGATATTTTTTGGAAAAAGACCTCTTAAATGGTGAAACCCATTAGGAGGTATGAAAAAATCATCCCTAACATATTTTAACCAAGGTGGTGTTGAAATAGGAACCTTGGGTAATGAAAAAGATAAAGAAGAAGAAGACCTTGGAGGGTCCATTTGAGGTATAGCACGAGTCAACATGATGGATTTAGAGGAGAAAATGGTGTGACTCGGTGTAGTACTTACTTCTTTTTCTTTCTCATTTTCTCTTTTAGTTTTCATTTTTATTTGGTCCTCATGAACCTCTTTGGGAGAGAGGGGTTTTAATATAACCTTGCGCCCTAGGAAGGAAAAAGACATTGTATTGGATAGGCCATCATGTAAAACATGTCTATCATATTGCCAAGGCCTTCCTAAAAGAAGATGAGAAGCTTCCATGGGCACAACATCACATAAAACCTCATCTTTATACTTTCCTATAGCAAAGTTAATGAGGACTTGTTTATTCACCATGATTTCACCTACTTCACTAAGCCATTGTAATTTGTAGGGCTTGGTATGAGAGATAGTGGGTAAAGCTAACTTCTCCACAACTCTTGTACTAGCCACATTAGTGCAACTTCCCCCATCAATAATCAAGGAACATAACTTGTTGTTGATAAGACATCGGGTGTGAAAAATATTTTCTCTTTGAGTATCATTCAAAGATTTTGGAATTGTGCCCAACATACGTCTTACCATCAATAAGTCACCTTCGCAAGGACTTTGACTCTCATTTTCACTTGAAGGTCTAGAAGGTGAAGAATGCCTAGGTGAATTGGAATCATGCTCACTAACTACAATGCCTTCATGCATGTACATACTTCGTTTAGAAGGGCAATTAGCAGCAATGTGACCATATCCCAAACATTTAAAACACTTTTGACTAGACGATTTAATTGGGGATTTAGGCCTAGAAGTAGATGGCATAGGATCCTTGGGTTTGAAAGAAGAATCTTTGGAAGGATGTTTAGAAAAAGAATTTTTGTTTTTCCAAGACTTGGAGTAGTATCCATCATTGGAAGCATTTTTGAAAGAGTTTTTCTTAGCAAGTTGGGCTTCCACCTTCATTGCAAGATGAACTAAAGAGCCCAATGATGAATACTCTTGTAACTCAACAATGTCTTGAATATCCTTCCTAAGACCACTCACAAACCTAGCAATCATAGCTTCCTCACTTTCCTCTAATTCAATTTTAAGCACAAGCGTTTCTAGCTCCTTATAATATTCATCCACATTTAGCGTGCCTTGTTGAAACCGTTGGAGTCTCAACATGAGGTCTTTCCTAAAATGTGGGGGCACAAATCTAGCGCGCATTTGATCCTTTAAAGAGTTCCAAGAGTCCACGGGAGGACCCTTGTGATAGATAATGTCCTTTACAATTCCATGCCACCATTTCATGGCATAATCACTAAACTCTAGGGTGGCTAGCTTAAGCTTATGCTCATCTTGGATCTCATGGATCTCAAATATTTCTTCACATTTAGCCTCCCAATCTAAATATACATTAGGATCACTAGAGCCATTAAAACAAGGAAGCTTGACCGAAGGTAGCCTAGCCTTTGCATCTTGGTAGTAACCATTGCCGTAGTGATGTCTTTCTCCTTGAAGATGAGGTCTTTGTCCATGAAATTGTGGTGGATTCCTCCTTCTCCTATGCTCTTCTTCACGGCCAAAATCATTTGAAGAGGCTCTTGAGGATGGTCTATGAGAATGATGCCCATCATGGATAGAAGGAGATGGTCTAGCTTGTTGGACCTCCATCTTTTGCATTTTCTCTTCCAAGCGTCTAATAGTTCTTTGTGCTTCATGTAATTCACCAAGGATTGAAGCTTTGGAAGGAGAATTCTGCTTGTAGGATGCATCACTTGAAAATCCAGCCATTTGTAATTAAAAACAGCAAACACACAAAAACAGCAAACAAGTTAAAAATTAGCAAAAACAGTGAGCTTGGTAATTGAAACTGCCGAAGTGAATTTAAGGCTGAAAAAAGATATCACTCTCAAAGAAATAATGTTCTTGCTCCAATCTGATCTTGAGGCCTTGGAATCCTCAAAAGAAATATGTCAAAGCAAGCACACCAATCTTAAGAGCAAACCACCACAAAACCAAAGAAACAATAAAGACAAACAAGAAAAGGTATAAGCAAGGAAAGGTAATTGCAAAAGGAATACTGATGTGATTCCAATAGCCACATAGAACAAGATTCTTGACACTTTGAGGAATCACCTTGAGCTGGAAAATATAGAGGCACTTTCTTAGAAGTTGGATCATGGTTCTAAAATCAAGAACTCACCAATAACAAGTACCAAATCCCAAACTCATTTGGATGAACCAAATATTGTCAAATTGAATCAACAAAGGAGAATGAAAAGAAGAGACCGAACAGAATTGAATTAAAAACAAAAGTACCGAACAGAATTAAGAAGCAAACAGAAAATAGGTGCTGGAAAATTAAAGGAACCAAAACAAAAACAACTCAAAACTCAAGGCTACATGAACAAATTGAAGAAGAAGAAAGGAAGGAGAAGAGAATGCTCATGAAGATGGAGGAATGGTTGGATGATCACGCCACTAGAAGAATGGATGCTCCTAGATGAGTGTGCAAGCCGCCACTTGAGGAAACCATGGTCCTTCAAGATAAGACTAGAGTAGAAGCTCAAAAGCTCTCCAAATGCTCACTCCAATTTTGAGTATAGTTTCTTTAGATAAAATCAAATCTGAATTTTACAAAGGAAGCACCTCTATTTATAGCCTAAGGTGCTGAAAAATAGGTGGGAAATTTCAAATAAACTCATTTGAAATTCCCACCAAAAACAAGTCACATGGGAGGTGTGACCTTTTTCTACTATGACACCTCCCAAAAACTACACCTACACCACTCTCCTAAGTCACATGGACAATGTGACTTTATTTTACATTTTCACACACCTTTATTTAATAACCAAACCTCCTAAAACTATACAAGAGTATTTCAAAGCTTGGCCTTGCCCCTCATGGGATGGACTTGGGCTCTTTGGGCTTTGGCCTTCTTGGGCTTGGGCTTGGGCTTTGGGCTTGGGCCTCATCTTTATTTTATTTCTTCTTTTAATTTTGAGAAGACTAGAAGGAAGAACTTCAAATGTGAGGGTGGATGTCCTCTTCCTCCATTAATAAAAGCCTCCTTTATTTGATTCTCATCATACTCCTCGAGTTGGAGAGAATTCGTCCACGAATTCTGAATCCCTGCATATAACAAAGTCAGTTTAGTTTTACAATTAAAAGTGGAAGAAAAATGTAAACATGACTTATCTTTTGTAAACAATGGGATTTCAGAAAAGGAGGTTCTATAAATCGACCAAGTTGGAAAAATTTGTTTGGGAATGATGATATCTTTTGGGAAAAGGCATCTTAAATGGTGAAAACCATTAGGAGGTATGAAATCATCCCTAACACTTTTTAACCAAGATGGTGTTGAAATAGAAACCTTGGGTAATGAAAAAGATAAGGAAGGAAAACACCTTGGAGGTGAAAGGAGAAGACTCATGTCAACTTGTTCTTCTTTGTCTTTTTTATTTTGATTTGTGGGAAGTGGGTGAGTTAGGTCTTGTGTTACCTTGTTTATCTTTAAGATTTGCTTTTGTGGACAATGAAGAGCTATGTGCCCAAAACCTAAACATTTAAAACATTTGATATTTGAAGTTTTGGTAGGTGACTTAGGAGTAGAAAGATTTGTAGTAGAAACTTTGTTTGGAAACATGGTTTGTTTGGAAAAATTGGAAGGACAATTTTGAGTAGACATTTTGTTGGCATCCTTCCTAGAAGAGTTGTAGAAATTATAATCATGAGTATTTTTGAAAGTTGTTTTCAAAAGATAGGATTCTACCTTGATGGCTTGGCGAAACACTTTCTTTAAAGAAGAGTACTCATTTAATTCTACAATTTCTCTAATATCTATTCTCAAACCACGTACAAACCATTTTAGCTTTGACTCTTCATTAGCATGCATATTCATTTTAGTCAAAGTTGTTTCAAAATCTTTAATGTATTCTTCTACCATCCTATGTCCTTGAGGAAGCCTTTGGAACTTCAACAAGTGTTCCTTCCTAGAAGGAGGAACAAACCTCGCGCGCATACACTCTTTCAAAGCATTCCAAGAAACCACGGGAGGTTTCTTGCGATATATAATGTCCATTACAATTTTATGCCACCATTCTTTGGCATAGCCCAAAAAGGATAAAGAAACTATTCTAAGTTTTTGGTCATCTTGGACCTTATACACATGAAAATAATGGTCAACCTTAGTCTCCCATTCTAAATACACATTAGGATCACTATCACCATTAAAACTAGGGACTTTTTTACAAGCAATGTTGAACACTTGGTGATATCTTTGGTCACGGTTATAGCTCTCTTCATGAGAATGATGGTGATGCCTCCTTCTTCTATGTTCTTCTTCACCAAGGACTGAAGCTTTGGAAGGAGAATGCTGTTTGTAAGATGCACCACTTGAATAGCCAGCCATTTTGCAAATAAAAAAACAGCAAACACACAAAAACAGCAAACAAGTTAAGAAACAAAATTAGCGAAAACAGTGAGCTTGGCAATGAAACTGCCGAAGTGAAATGAGGCTGAAAAAAGAGATCACTCTCAAAGAAATAATGTTCTTGCACCAATCTGATCTTGAGGCCTTGGAATCCTCAAATGAAATATGTCAAAGCAAGCACACCAATCTTAAGAGCAAACCACCACAAAACCAAAGAAACAATAAAGACAAACAAGAAAAGGTATAAGCAAGGAAAGGTAATTGCAAAAGGAATACTATATGTAAGACAAACTCAAAGAGTAAGAATGAAAGACAATCAAGAAAATAAAGAACTCAATGAGAAAAGTAGGCACACAAAAGATTACCTAAGGAAAAGCACTAGAGTAGATGAAGAAAACAAAAAAAAAATTTAGCTACTGGAATTTTTTTTTTTTTATGCAAACTGTGTTTGATATTCACTGATTTAACTGGAACGTTGTAGAGCGAACTGGATTATGAAATTTTTACCACAGAAACTTCAAGATGTTAACTCAAAAATGGCACTGGAATCAATTAAAAACAGTAAGCCAATTGAGAGAAATAAATTTTTTAAAATCACTGCCAGATTACCGTATTTTTTTCGGCAGGAATGTACACTTTTTTTATTTTATTTATCATTTTTTGTGTACTTCATATTTTTGAATGATTCTTTTTTCTATTCTTTTCTAACACTTTGAATATCTCAAATCCAGAATTTCAGAATTTTACAGTACGTAAATCAGTTGCAATAAGGAAAAACAGTAAGCACTCTTTTCAGAAACAGAGGAATCCTAATAGGAATAAAAAAACAGAATGATGAACTATCAAAGACATAATAGAAAATGATGTATTGGAACTTGTATAGGTCTAGAATACAAGTATGAACTCAATGCTAAAAAGAAAATGCTCAAAGGATCAACATCAATTCAGAAAATTATATGACACCAAAGCAAGAAACAATCAAAACAAAAAAAGTACTACTAGAAGTAATGACATATATGGAATAACATGACTAAGACACAACTTGACATGATTCAAAAATTAAAAGACACAACACAAATTGTAACAAATGAAAGGAAGCTTAAGGTAAACTCTAGGAAGGATAATGCCATTCCAAAAGAGCAACCATACTCATAAGAATTATGAGTGCCATAAACCTTTCCACAAACACTTGGAGCAAAAGAAAAACAGCAAGAAAACTCAATTAAAATTCTAAAACAGAAACTTAAATTGCAAGAAATTAAAAGAGCTCTTGAAATAAAGTGCACACAACTCAACAATTAAACAAGAAGAACCTAAGACTCATGATACCACATGATGTGATTCCAATAGCCACATAGAACAAGATTCTTGACACTTTGAGGAATCACCTTGAGCTGGAAAATATAGAGGCACTTTCTTAGAAGTTGGATCATGGTTCTAAAATCAAGAACTCACCAATAACAAGTACCAAATCCCAAACTCATTTGGATGAACCAAATATTGTCAAATTGAATCAACAAAGGAGAATGAAAAGAAGAGACCGAACAGAATTGAATTAAAAACAAAAGTACCGAACAGAATTAAGAAGCAAACAGAAAATAGGTGCTGGAAAATTAAAGGAACCAAAACAAAAACAACTCAAAACTCAAGGCTACATGAACAAATTGAAGAAGAAGAAAGGAAGGAGAAGAGAATGCTCATGAAGATGGAGGAATGGTTGGATGATCACGCCACTAGAAGAATGGATGCTCCTAGATGAGTGTGCAAGCCGCCACTTGAGGAAACCATGGTCCTTCAAGATAAGACTAGAGTAGAAGCTCAAAAGCTCTCCAAATGCTCACTCCAATTTTGAGTATAGTTTCTTTAGATAAAATCAAATCTGAATTTTACAAAGGAAGCACCTCTATTTATAGCCTAAGGTGCTGAAAAATAGGTGGGAAATTTCAAATAAACTCATTTGAAATTCCCACCAAAAACAAGTCACATGGGAGGTGTGACCTTTTTCTACTATGACACCTCCCAAAAACTACACCTACACCACTCTCCTAAGTCACATGGACAATGTGACTTTATTTTACATTTTCACACACCTTTATTTAATAACCAAACCTCCTAAAACTATACAAGAGTATTTCAAAGCTTGGCCTTGCCCCTCATGGGATGGACTTGGGCTCTTTGGGCTTTGGCCTTCTTGGGCTTGGGCTTGGGCTTTGGGCTTGGGCCTCATCTTTATTTTATTTCTTCTTTTAATTTTGAGAAGACTAGAAGGAAGAACTTCAAATGTGAGGGTGGATGTCCTCTTCCTCCATTAATAAAAGCCTCCTTTATTTGATTCTCATCAAATACTATATGTAAGACAAACTCAAAGAGTAAGAATGAAAGACAATCAAGAAAATAAAGAACTCAATGAGAAAAGTAGGCACACAAAAGAATACCTAAGGAAAAGCACTAGAGTAGATGAAGAAAACAAAAAAATTTAACTACTGGAAATTTTTTTTTATGCAAACTGTGTTTGATATTCACTGATTTAACTGGAACGTTGTAGAGCGAACTGGATTATGAAATTTATACCACAGAAACTTCAAGATGTTAACTCAATAATGGCACTGGAATCAATTAAAAACAGTAAGCCAATTGAGAGAAATAAATTTTTTAAAATCACTGCCAGATTACCGTATTTTTTTCGGCAGGAATGTACACTTTTTTTATTTTATTTATCATTTTTTGTGTACTTCATATTTTT
>NC_143508.1:54610000-54615000 GCF_051622355.1 Phaseolus vulgaris | reverse complement strand
TCCCGAGTGGTGGTCTTGGTGTATCCGTGTGTTTGTGGATTTGCGTGGCACAAATCTTCCCCGATCGCACCGGGCCACAGTTCCAACCCGTCTCGTCCGTGCTTCTTCTCCAGCACGACCACCGTGGCGGATCGCCAAGATGCTCGTGAGGGAGAAGCCACGCGGATGAGGCCGTGCCTTCCCTGTGGTGGCCGCGCGCTACTGGACCGAGAGTAATAAAGCCCTCATATCAACCACATGACCCTGGGCGTAACCAGCACAAATGTGAGCCCAAGCGGACGCTGACTGATGACATTACTCCCCCCCGCCCGGCAGCAAGCCAGACATGATGGCCCCTTCCCCGCGAACGGTTGGAAGCCATACCCCCTTCGTGATGCTCACAAGTCTTCGAATAAGCCACCCAACGATTTGCGTGGCACAAATCTTCCCCGATCGCACCGGGCCACAGTTCCAACCCGTCTCATCCGTGCTTCTTCTCCAGCACGACCACCGTGGCGGATCGCCAAGATGCTCGTGAGGGAGAAGCCACGCGGATGAGGCCGTGCCTTCCCTGTGGTGGCCGCGCGCTACTGGACCGAGAGTAATAAAGCCCTCAATATCAACCACATGACCCTGGGCGTAACCAGCACAAATGTGAGCCCAAGCGGACGCTGACTGATGACATTACCCCCCCGGCCGGCAGCAAGCCAGACATGATGGCCCCTTCCCCGCGAACGGTTGGAAGCCATACCCCCTTCGTGATGCTCACAAGTCTAGAAATGAGCCACACAACGAAAATCCCACCAGCGTGCCACAAATCCACATAACAGATTCACATTTTTTCCCACCGGGTCAGTCGGCCGGAACCGACGGCGGCCACCACCATGCCGCCGCCCACAACGGGTGACACCAACCCAAGTTGGTGGATCACCCATGTGTGGGCGTTTTGACTTGCCCCACCACAAAGCAAGCCAAAACAGGGGGGAATGAAGGGACCGCACCAGAATTTTCCATGGTGCAAGAGCTGGCTGCATTGAGGAACACCCCCCCCCTATAATAGCTAAATATGCAAAAGCCACTTTTGTACAAGTAGATACACTTTTTTTGAGTAGACATAAGTTCTGTTTTGGGACCTAGAGAACGAATTTTCACGAGATTTTTTGCAGGGATCCTCATAAAAATGGTACAACATTGCCTGCAAAAAATTAGAATTTTTCGACATGGGGAAGTATTTTTTTTATTTTTCCAAAGACCCGAAATGTGGAAAATCGGGAAAAATGGAAAAACGTATCTAGACACCGTATTTTTGCGTGATTTTTTCCAGTCCATCCCATAATAATATCAAGAAGGTGCCCACCAAGTTTCGTTAGGATTGGCCAAGGTTTCGAATTTTCATGAATTTTTTTCAAAACCCTCTATTTTCCAACATTTCAAAAATTCAAAACCACATCAAGATGGCTTGGTTTTGATACCAAACTTTCTAGACCTCATTCTGCATGCATTTGTGACACTTTCCAACCAACAAAACTCAAAAACCACCACTTTGAAAATTTCATGATTCTTGGCACACCACCAAGTCACAAAATCAAGCCAAAACACCAAAATCTTGGAACTTGGCTATGCACCAACCATGCCAAGATCAATTCCTTTTGATCCCAAACTTCTCCCACATCACTTTGAAGGCATTTGTGAGGATTGAGTCCAGCCAGTTTTCCAAAACCATGATTTTCGTTTTTCACCAAAATCACCACCAAGTCACAAAATCAAGCCAAAAATCCAAAATCATGGCACTTGGCTATGCACCAACCATGTCAAGATCAATTCCTTTTGCTCCCAAACTTCTCCCACATCACTTTGAAGGCATTTGTGAGGATTGAGTCCAGCCACTTTTCCAAAACCATGATTTTCGTTTTTCACCAAAATCACCACCAAGCCACAAAATCAAGCCAAAACACCAAAATCATGAACTTGGCTATGCACCAACCATGTCAAGATCAATTCCTTTTGATCCCAAACTTCTCCCACATCACTTTGAAGGCATTTGTGAGGATTGAGTCCAGCCAGTTTTCCAAAACCATGATTTTCGTTTTTCACCAAAATCACCACCAAGCCACAAAATCAAGCCAAAACACCAAAATCATGAACTTTGCTATGCACCAACCATGTCAAGATCAATTCCTTTTGATCCCAAACTTCTCCCACATCACTTTGAAGGCATTTGTGAGGATTGAGTCCAGCCAGTTTTCCAAAACCATGATTTTCGTTTTTCACCAAAATCACCACCAAGCCACAAAATCAAGCCAAAACACCAAAATCATGAACTTGGCTATGCACCAACCATGTCAAGATCAATTCCTTTTGATCCCAAACTTCTCCCACATCACTTTGAAGGCATTTGTGAGGATTGAGTCCAGCCAGTTTTCCAAAACCATGATTTTCGTTTTTCACCAAAATCACCACCAAGCCACAAAATCAAGCCAAAACACCAAAATCATGAACTTGGCTATGCACCAACCATGTCAAGATCAATTCCTTTTGATCCCAAACTTCTCCCACATCACTTTGAAGGAATTTGTGAGGATTCAGTCCAGCCAGTTTTCCAAAACCATGATTTTCGTTTTTCACCAAAATCACCACCAAGCCACAAAATCAAGCCAAAACACCAAAATCATGAACTTGGCTATGCACCAACCATGTCAAGATCAATTCCTTTTGATCCCAAACTTCTCCCACATCACTTTGAAGGCATTTGTGAGGATTGAGTCCAGCCAGTTTTCCAAAACCATGATTTTCGTTTTTCACCAAAATCACCACCAAGCCACAAAATCAAGCCAAAACACCAAAATCATGAACTTGGCTATGCACCAACCATGTCAAGATCAATTCCTTTTGATCCCAAACTTCTCCCACATCACTTTGAAGGCATTTGTGAGGATTCAGTCCAGCCACTTTTCCAAAACCATGATTTTCGTTTTTCACCAAAATCACCACCAAGCCACAAAATCAAGCCAAAACACCAAAATCATGAACTTGGCTATGCACCAACCATGTCAAGATCAATTCCTTTTGATCCCAAACTTCTCCCACATCACTTTGAAGGCATTTGTGAGGATTGAGTCCAGCCAGTTTTCCAAAACCATGATTTTCGTTTTTCACCAAAATCACCACCAAGCCACAAAATCAAGCCAAAACACCAAAATCATGAACTTGGCTATGCACCAACCATGTCAAGATCAATTCCTTTTGATCCCAAACTTCTCCCACATCACTTTGAAGGCATTTGTGAGGATTGAGTCCAGCCAGTTTTCCAAAACCATGATTTTCGTTTTTCACCAAAATCACCACCAAGCCACAAAATCAAGCCAAAACACCAAAATCATGAACTTGGCTATGCACCAACCATGTCAAGATCAATTCCTTTTGATCCCAAACTTCTCCCACATCACTTTGAAGGCATTTGTGAGGATTCAGTCCAGCCAGTTTTCCAAAACCATGATTTTCGTTTTTCACCAAAATCACCACCAAGCCACAAAATCAAGCCAAAACACCAAAATCATGAACTTGGCTATGCACCAACCATGTCAAGATCAATTCCTTTTGATCCCAAACTTCTCCCACATCACTTTGAAGGCATTTGTGAGGATTGAGTCCAGCCAGTTTTCCAAAACCATGATTTTCGTTTTTCACCAAAATCACCACCAAGTCACAAAATCAAGCCAAAAATCCAAAATCATGGCACTTGGCTATGCACCAACCATGTCAAGATCAATTCCTTTTGCTCCCAAACTTCTCCCACATCACTTTGAAGGCATTTGTGAGGATTGAGTCCAGCCAGTTTTCCAAAACCATGATTTTCGTTTTTCACCAAAATCACCACCAAGCCACAAAATCAAGCCAAAACACCAAAATCATGAACTTGGCTATGCACCAACCATGTCAAGATCAATTCCTTTTGATCCCAAACTTCTCCCACATCACTTTGAAGGCATTTGTGAGGATTGAGTCCAGCCAGTTTTCCAAAACCATGATTTTCGTTTTTCACCAAAATCACCACCAAGCCACAAAATCAAGCCAAAACACCAAAATCATGAACTTGGCTATGCACCAACCATGTCAAGATCAATTCCTTTTGATCCCAAACTTCTCCCACATCACTTTGAAGGCATTTGTGAGGATTGAGTCCAGCCAGTTTTCCAAAACCATGATTTTCGTTTTTCACCAAAATCACCACCAAGCCACAAAATCAAGCCAAAACACCAAAATCATGAACTTGGCTATGCACCAACCATGTCAAGATCAATTCCTTTTGATCCCAAACTTCTCCCACATCACTTTGAAGGCATTTGTGAGGATTCAGTCCAGCCAGTTTTCCAAAACCATGATTTTCGTTTTTCACCAAAATCACCACCAAGCCACAAAATCAAGCCAAAACACCAAAATCATGAACTTGGCTATGCACCAACCATGTCAAGATCAATTCCTTTTGATCCCAAACTTCTCCCACATCACTTTGAAGGCATTTGTGAGGATTCAGTCCAGCCAGTTTTCCAAAACCATGATTTTCGTTTTTCACCAAAATCACCACCAAGCCACAAAATCACCACCAAGTCACAAAATCATGAACTTGGCTATGCACCAACCATGTCAAGATCAATTCCTTTTGATCCCAAACTTCTCCCACATCACTTTGAAGGCATTTGTGAGGATTGAGTCCAGCCAGTTTTCCAAAACCATGATTTTCGTTTTTCACCAAAATCACCACCAAGCCACAAAATCATGAACTTGGCTATGCACCAACCATGTCAAGATCAATTCCTTTTGATCCCAAACTTCTCCCACATCACTTTGAAGGCATTTGTGAGGATTGAGTCCAGCCAGTTTTCCAAAACCATGATTTTCGTTTTTCACCAAAATCACCACCAAGTCACAAAATCATGAACTTGGCTATGCACCAACCATGTCAAGATCAATTCCTTTTGATCCCAAACTTCTCCCACATCACTTTGAAGGCATTTGTGAGG
>NC_143508.1:54587500-54590000 GCF_051622355.1 Phaseolus vulgaris | reverse complement strand
AGGCATTTGTGAGGATTGAGTCCAGCCAGTTTTCCAAAACCATGATTTTCGTTTTTCACCAAAATCACCACCAAGTCACAAAATCAAGCCAAAAATCCAAAATCATGGCACTTGGCTATGCACCAACCATGTCAAGATCAATTCCTTTTGCTCCCAAACTTCTCCCACATCACTTTGAAGGCATTTGTGAGGATTGAGTCCAGCCAGTTTTCCAAAACCATGATTTTCGTTTTTCACCAAAATCACCACCAAGCCACAAAATCAAGCCAAAACACCAAAATCATGAACTTGGCTATGCACCAACCATGTCAAGATCAATTCCTTTTGATCCCAAACTTCTCCCACATCACTTTGAAGGCATTTGTGAGGATTGAGTCCAGCCAGTTTTCCAAAACCATGATTTTCGTTTTTCACCAAAATCACCACCAAGCCACAAAATCAAGCCAAAACACCAAAATCATGAACTTGGCTATGCACCAACCATGTCAAGATCAATTCCTTTTGATCCCAAACTTCTCCCACATCACTTTGAAGGCATTTGTGAGGATTGAGTCCAGCCAGTTTTCCAAAACCATGATTTTCGTTTTTCACCAAAATCACCACCAAGCCACAAAATCAAGCCAAAACACCAAAATCATGAACTTGGCTATGCACCAACCATGTCAAGATCAATTCCTTTTGATCCCAAACTTCTCCCACATCACTTTGAAGGCATTTGTGAGGATTCAGTCCAGCCACTTTTCCAAAACCATGATTTTCGTTTTTCACCAAAATCACCACCAAGCCACAAAATCAAGCCAAAACACCAAAATCATGAACTTGGCTATGCACCAACCATGTCAAGATCAATTCCTTTTGATCCCAAACTTCTCCCACGTCACTTTGAAGGCATTTGTGAGGATTGAGTCCAGCCAGTTTTCCAAAACCATGATTTTCGTTTTTCACCAAAATCACCACCAAGTCACAAAATCAAGCCAAAAATCCAAAATCATGGCACTTGGCTATGCACCAACCATGTCAAGATCAATTCCTTTTGCTCCCAAACTTCTCCCACATCACTTTGAAGGCATTTGTGAGGATTGAGTCCAGCCAGTTTTCCAAAACCATGATTTTCGTTTTTCACCAAAATCACCACCAAGCCACAAAATCAAGCCAAAACACCAAAATCATGAACTTGGCTATGCACCAACCATGTCAAGATCAATTCCTTTTGATCCCAAACTTCTCCCACATCACTTTGAAGGCATTTGTGAGGATTGAGTCCAGCCAGTTTTCCAAAACCATGATTTTCGTTTTTCACCAAAATCACCACCAAGCCACAAAATCAAGCCAAAACACCTAAATCATGAACTTGGCTATGCACCAACCATGTCAAGATCAATTCCTTTTGATCCCAAACTTCTCCCACATCACTTTGAAGGCATTTGTGAGGATTGAGTCCAGCCAGTTTTCCAAAACCATGATTTTCGTTTTTCACCAAAATCACCACCAAGCCACAAAATCAAGCCAAAACACCAAAATCATGAACTTGGCTATGCACCAACCATGTCAAGATCAATTCCTTTTGATCCCAAACTTCTCCCACATCACTTTGAAGGCATTTGTGAGGATTCAGTCCAGCCACTTTTCCAAAACCATGATTTTCGTTTTTCACCAAAATCACCACCAAGCCACAAAATCAAGCCAAAACACCAAAATCATGAACTTGGCTATGCACCAACCATGTCAAGATCAATTCCTTTTGATCCCAAACTTCTCCCACATCACTTTGAAGGCATTTGTGAGGATTGAGTCCAGCCAGTTTTCCAAAACCATGATTTTCGTTTTTCACCAAAATCACCACCAAGCCACAAAATCAAGCCAAAACACCAAAATCATGAACTTGGCTATGCACCAACCATGTCAAGATCAATTCCTTTTGATCCCAAACTTCTCCCACATCACTTTGAAGGCATTTGTGAGGATTCAGTCCAGCCAGTTTTCCAAAACCATGATTTTCGTTTTTCACCAAAATCACCACCAAGCCACAAAATCAAGCCAAAACACCAAAATCATGAACTTGGCTATGCACCAACCATGTCAAGATCAATTCCTTTTGATCCCAAACTTCTCCCACATCACTTTGAAGGCATTTGTGAGGATTCAGTCCAGCCAGTTTTCCAAAACCATGATTTTCGTTTTTCACCAAAATCACCACCAAGCCACAAAATCAAGCCAAAACACCAAAATCATGAACTTGGCTATGCACCAACCATGTCAAGATCAATTCCTTTTGATCCCAAACTTCTCCCACATCACTTTGAAGGCATTTGTGAGGATTCAGTCCAGCCAGTTTTCCAAAACCATGATTTTCGTTTTTCACCAAAATCACCACCAAGCCACAAAATCACCACCAAGTCACAAAATCATGAACTTGGCTATGCACCAACCATGTCAAGACCAATTCCTTTTGATCCCAAACTTCTCCCACATCACTTTGAAGGCATTTGTGAGGATTGAG
>NC_143508.1:54572500-54577500 GCF_051622355.1 Phaseolus vulgaris | reverse complement strand
AAAACCATGATTTTCGTTTTTCACCAAAATCACCACCAAGTCACAAAATCAAGCCAAAAATCCAAAATCATGGCACTTGGCTATGCACCAACCATGTCAAGATCAATTCCTTTTGCTCCCAAACTTCTCCCACATCACTTTGAAGGCATTTGTGAGGATTGAGTCCAGCCAGTTTTCCAAAACCATGATTTTCGTTTTTCACCAAAATCACCACCAAGCCACAAAATCAAGCCAAAACACCAAAATCATGAACTTGGCTATGCACCAACCATGTCAAGATCAATTCCTTTTGATCCCAAACTTCTCCCACATCACTTTGAAGGCATTTGTGAGGATTGAGTCCAGCCAGTTTTCCAAAACCATGATTTTCGTTTTTCACCAAAATCACCACCAAGCCACAAAATCAAGCCAAAACACCAAAATCATGAACTTGGCTATGCACCAACCATGTCAAGATCAATTCCTTTTGATCCCAAACTTCTCCCACATTACTTTGAAGGCATTTGTGAGGATTGAGTCCAGCCAGTTTTCCAAAACCATGATTTTCGTTTTTCACCAAAATCACCACCAAGCCACAAAATCAAGCCAAAACACCAAAATCATGAACTTGGCTATGCACCAACCATGTCAAGATCAATTCCTTTTGATCCCAAACTTCTCCCACATCACTTTGAAGGCATTTGTGAGGATTCAGTCCAGCCACTTTTCCAAAACCATGATTTTCGTTTTTCACCAAAATCACCACCAAGCCACAAAATCAAGCCAAAACACCAAAATCATGAACTTGGCTATGCACCAACCATGTCAAGATCAATTCCTTTTGATCCCAAACTTCTCCCACATCACTTTGAAGGCATTTGTGAGGATTCAGTCCAGCCACTTTTCCAAAACCATGATTTTCGTTTTTCACCAAAATCACCACCAAGTCACAAAATCAAGCCAAAAATCCAAAATCATGGCACTTGGCTATGCACCAACCATGTCAAGATCAATTCCTTTTGCTCCCAAACTTCTCCCACATCACTTTGAAGGCATTTGTGAGGATTGAGTCCAGCCAGTTTTCCAAAACCATGATTTTCGTTTTTCACCAAAATCACCACCAAGCCACAAAATCAAGCCAAAACACCAAAATCATGAACTTGGCTATGCACCAACCATGTCAAGATCAATTCCTTTTGATCCCAAACTTCTCCCACATCACTTTGAAGGCATTTGTGAGGATTGAGTCCAGCCAGTTTTCCAAAACCATGATTTTCGTTTTTCACCAAAATCACCACCAAGCCACAAAATCAAGCCAAAACACCAAAATCATGAACTTGGCTATGCACCAACCATGTCAAGATCAATTCCTTTTGATCCCAAACTTCTCCCACATCACTTTGAAGGCATTTGTGAGGATTCAGTCCAGCCACTTTTCCAAAACCATGATTTTCGTTTTTCACCAAAATCACCACCAAGCCACAAAATCAAGCCAAAACACCAAAATCATGAACTTGGCTATGCACCAACCATGTCAAGATCAATTCCTTTTGATCCCAAACTTCTCCCACATCACTTTGAAGGCATTTGTGAGGATTCAGTCCAGCCACTTTTCCAAAACCATGATTTTCGTTTTTCACCAAAATCACCACCAAGCCACAAAATCAAGCCAAAACACCAAAATCATGAACTTGGCTATGCACCAACCATGTCAAGATCAATTCCTTTTGATCCCAAACTTCTTCCACATCACTTTGAAGGCATTTGTGAGGATTGAGTCCAGCCAGTTTTCCAAAACCATGATTTTCGTTTTTCACCAAAATCACCACCAAGCCACAAAATCAAGCCAAAACACCAAAATCATGAACTTGGCTATGCACCAACCATGTCAAGATCAATTCCTTTTGATCCCAAACTTCTCCCACATCACTTTGAAGGCATTTGTGAGGATTGAGTCCAGCCAGTTTTCCAAAACCATGATTTTCGTTTTTCACCAAAATCACCACCAAGCCACAAAATCAAGCCAAAACACCAAAATCATGAACTTGGCTATGCACCAACCATGTCAAGATCAATTCCTTTTGATCCCAAACTTCTCCCACATCACTTTGAAGGCATTTGTGAGGATTGAGTCCAGCCAGTTTTCCAAAACCATGATTTTCGTTTTTCACCAAAATCACCACCAAGCCACAAAATCAAGCCAAAACACCAAAATCATGAACTTGGCTATGCACCAACCATGTCAAGATCAATTCCTTTTGATCCCAAACTTCTCCCACATCACTTTGAAGGCATTTGTGAGGATTGAGTCCAGCCAGTTTTCCAAAACCATGATTTTCGTTTTTCACCAAAATCACCACCAAGCCACAAAATCACCACCAAGTCACAAAATCATGAACTTGGCTATGCACCAACCATGTCAAGATCAATTCCTTTTGATCCCAAACTTCTCCCACATCACTTTGAAGGCATTTGTGAGGATTGAGTCCAGCCAGTTTTCCAAAACCATGATTTTCGTTTTTCACCAAAATCACCACCAAGCCACAAAATCATGAACTTGGCTATGCACCAACCATGTCAAGATCAATTCCTTTTGATCCCAAACTTCTCCCACATCACTTTGAAGGCATTTGTGAGGATTGAGTCCAGCCAGTTTTCCAAAACCATGATTTTCGTTTTTCACCAAAATCACCACCAAGTCACAAAATCATGAACTTGGCTATGCACCAACCATGTCAAGATCAATTCCTTTTGATCCCAAACTTCTCCCACATCACTTTGAAGGCATTTGTGAGGATTGAGTCCAGCCAGTTTTCCAAAACCATGATTTTCGTTTTTCACTAAAATCACCACCAAGCCACAAAATCAAGCCAAAACACCAAAATCATGAACTTTGCTATGCACCAACCATGTCAAGATCAATTCCTTTTGATCCCAAACTTCTCCCACATCACTTTGAAGGCATTTGTGAGGATTGAGTCCAGCCAGTTTTCCAAAACCATGATTTTCGTTTTTCACCAAAATCACCACCAAGCCACAAAATCAAGCCAAAACACCAAAATCATGAACTTTGCTATGCACCAACCATGTCAAGATCAATTCCTTTTGATCCCAAACTTCTCCCACATCACTTTGAAGGCATTTGTGAGGATTGAGTCCAGCCAGTTTTCCAAAACCATGATTTTCGTTTTTCACCAAAATCACCACCAAGCCACAAAATCAAGCCAAAACACCAAAATCATGAACTTGGCTATGCACCAACCATGTCAAGATCAATTCCTTTTGATCCCAAACTTCTCCCACATCACTTTGAAGGCATTTGTGAGGATTGAGTCCAGCCAGTTTTCCAAAACCATGATTTTCGTTTTTCACCAAAATCACCACCAAGCCACAAAATCAAGCCAAAACACCAAAATCATGAACTTGGCTATGCACCAACCATGTCAAGATCAATTCCTTTTGATCCCAAACTTCTCCCACATCACTTTGAAGGCATTTGTGAGGATTGAGTCCAGCCACTTTTCCAAAACCATGATTTTCGTTTTTCACCAAAATCACCACCAAGCCACAAAATCAAGCCAAAACACCAAAATCATGAACTTGGCTATGCACCAACCATGTCAAGATCAATTCCTTTTGATCCCAAACTTCTCCCACATCACTTTGAAGGCATTTGTGAGGATTGAGTCCAGCCAGTTTTCCAAAACCATGATTTTCGTTTTTCACCAAAATCACCACCAAGCCACAAAATCAAGCCAAAACACCAAAATCATGAACTTGGCTATGCACCAACCATGTCAAGATCAATTCCTTTTGATCCCAAACTTCTCCCACATCACTTTGAAGGCATTTGTGAGGATTGAGTCCAGCCAGTTTTCCAAAACCATGATTTTCGTTTTTCACCAAAATCACCACCAAGCCACAAAATCAAGACAAAACACCAAAATCATGAACTTGGCTATGCACCAACCATGTCAAGATCAATTCCTTTTGATCCCAAACTTCTCCCACATCACTTTGAAGGCATTTGTGAGGATTGAGTCCAGCCAGTTTTCCAAAACCATGATTTTCGTTTTTCACCAAAATCACCACCAAGCCACAAAATCAAGCCAAAACACCAAAATCATGAACTTGGCTATGCACCAACCATGTCAAGATCAATTCCTTTTGATCCCAAACTTCTCCCACATCACTTTGAAGGCATTTGTGAGGATTGAGTCCAGCCAGTTTTCCAAAACCATGATTTTCGTTTTTCACCAAAATCACCACCAAGCCACAAAATCACCACCAAGTCACAAAATCATGAACTTGGCTATGCACCAACCATGTCAAGATCAATTCCTTTTGATCCCAAACTTCTCCCACATCACTTTGAAGGCATTTGTGAGGATTGAGTCCAGCCAGTTTTCCAAAACCATGATTTTCGTTTTTCACCAAAATCACCACCAAGCCACAAAATCAAGCCAAAACACCAAAATCATGAACTTTGCTATGCACCAACCATGTCAAGATCAATTCCTTTTGATCCCAAACTTCTCCCACATCACTTTGAAGGCATTTGTGAGGATTGAGTCCAGCCAGTTTTCCAAAACCATGATTTTCGTTTTTCACCAAAATCACCACCAAGCCACAAAATCAAGCCAAAACACCAAAATCATGAACTTTGCTATGCACCAACCATGTCAAGATCAATTCCTTTTGATCCCAAACTTCTCCCACATCACTTTGAAGGCATTTGTGAGGATTGAGTCCAGCCAGTTTTCCAAAACCATGATTTTCGTTTTTCACCAAAATCACCACCAAGCCACAAAATCAAGCCAAAACACCAAAATCATGAACTTGGCTATGCACCAACCATGTCAAGATCAATTCCTTTTGATCCCAAACTTCTCCCACATCACTTTGAAGGCATTTGTGAGGATTGAGTCCAGCCAGTTTTCCAAAACCATGATTTTCGTTTTTCACCAAAATCACCACCAAGCCACAAAATCAAGCCAAAACACCAAAATCATGAACTTGGC
>NC_143508.1:54562500-54565000 GCF_051622355.1 Phaseolus vulgaris | reverse complement strand
CCTCAGTGGTGGTCGTGGTGGTCCCGAGTGGTGGTCTTGGTGTATCCGTGTGTTTGTGGATTTGCGTGGCACAAATCTTCCCCGATCGCACCGGGCCACAGTTCCAACCCGTCTCGTCCGTGCTTCTTCTCCAGCACGACCACCGTGGCGGATCGCCAAGATGCTCGTGAGGGAGAAGCCACGCGGATGAGGCCGTGCCTTCCCTGTGGTGGCCGCGCGCTACTGGACCGAGAGTAATAAAGCCCTCATATCAACCACATGACCCTGGGCGTAACCAGCACAAATGTGAGCCCAAGCGGACGCTGACTGATGACATTACTCCCCCCCGCCCGGCAGCAAGCCAGACATGATGGCCCCTTCCCCGCGAACGGTTGGAAGCCATACCCCCTTCGTGATGCTCACAAGTCTTCGAATAAGCCACCCAACGATTTGCGTGGCACAAATCTTCCCCGATCGCACCGGGCCACAGTTCCAACCCATCTCATCCGTGCTTCTTCTCCAGCACGACCACCGTGGCGGATCGCCAAGATGCTCGTGAGGGAGAAGCCACGCGGATGAGGCCGTGCCTTCCCTGTGGTGGCCGCGCGCTACTGGACCGAGAGTAATAAAGCCCTCAATATCAACCACATGACCCTGGGCGTAACCAGCACAAATGTGAGCCCAAGCGGACGCTGACTGATGACATTACCCCCCCGGCCGGCAGCAAGCCAGACATGATGGCCCCTTCCCCGCGAACGGTTGGAAGCCATACCCCCTTCGTGATGCTCACAAGTCTAGAAATGAGCCACACAACGAAAATCCCACCAGCGTGCCACAAATCCACATAACAGATTCACATTTTTTCCCACCGGGTCAGTCGGCCGGAACCGACGGCGGCCACCACCATGCCGCGCCCACAACGGGTGACACCAACCCAAGTTGGTGGATCACCCATGTGTGGGCGTTTTGACTTGCCCCACCACAAAGCAAGCCAAAACAGGGGGGAATGAAGGGACCGCACCAGAATTTTCCATGGTGCAAGAGCTGGCTGCATTGAGGAACACCCCCCCCCCCCTATAATAGCTAAATATGCAAAAGCCACTTTTGTACAAGTAGAAACACTTTTTTTGAGTAGACATAAGTTCTGTTTTGGGACCTAGAGAACGAATTTTCACGAGATTTTTTGCAGGGATCCTCATAAAAATGGTACAACATTGCCTGCAAAAAATTAGAATTTTTCGACATGGGGAAGTATTTTTTTTATTTTTCCAAAGACCCGAAATGTGGAAAATCGGGAAAAATGGAAAAACGTATCTAGACACCGTATTTTTGCGTGATTTTTTCCAGTCCATCCCATAATAATATCAAGAAGGTGCCCACCAAGTTTCGTTAGGATTCGCCAAGGTTTCGAATTTTCATGAATTTTTTTCAAAACCCTCTATTTTCCAACATTTCAAAAATTCAAAACCACATCAAGATGGCTTGGTTTTGATACCAAACTTTCTAGACCTCATTCTGCATGCATTTGTGACACTTTCCAACCAACAAAACTCAAAAACCACCACTTTGAAAATTTCATGATTCTTGGCACACCACCAAGTCACAAAATCAAGCCAAAACACCAAAATCTTGGAACTTGGCTATGCACCAACCATGCCAAGATCAATTCCTTTTGATCCCAAACTTCTCCCACATCACTTTGAAGGCATTTGTGAGGATTGAGTCCAGCCAGTTTTCCAAAACCATGATTTTCGTTTTTCACCAAAATCACCACCAAGTCACAAAATCAAGCCAAAAATCCAAAATCATGGCACTTGGCTATGCACCAACCATGTCAAGATCAATTCCTTTTGCTCCCAAACTTCTCCCACCTCACTTTGAAGGCATTTGTGAGGATTGAGTCCAGCCAGTTTTCCAAAACCATGATTTTCGTTTTTCACCAAAATCACCACCAAGCCACAAAATCAAGCCAAAACACCAAAATCATGAACTTGGCTATGCACCAACCATGTCAAGATCAATTCCTTTTGATCCCAAACTTCTCCCACATCACTTTGAAGGCATTTGTGAGGATTGAGTCCAGCCAGTTTTCCAAAACCATGATTTTCGTTTTTCACCAAAATCACCACCAAGCCACAAAATCAAGCCAAAACACCAAAATCATGAACTTGGCTATGCACCAACCATGTCAAGATCAATTCCTTTTGATCCCAAACTTCTCCCACATCACTTTGAAGGCATTTGTGAGGATTCAGTCCAGCCACTTTTCCAAAACCATGATTTTCGTTTTTCACCAAAATCACCACCAAGCCACAAAATCAAGCCAAAACACCAAAATCATGAACTTGGCTATGCACCAACCATGTCAAGATCAATTCCTTTTGATCCCAAACTTCTCCCACATCACTTTGAAGGCATTTGTGAGGATTCAGTCCAGCCACTTTTCCAAAACCATGATTTTCGTTTTTCACCAAAATCACCACCAAGCCACAAAATCAAGCCAAAACACCAAAATCATGAA
>NC_143508.1:54550000-54552500 GCF_051622355.1 Phaseolus vulgaris | reverse complement strand
TGTCAAGATCAATTCCTTTTGATCCCAAACTTCTCCCACATCACTTTGAAGGCATTTGTGAGGATTGAGTCCAGCCAGTTTTCCAAAACCATGATTTTCGTTTTTCACCAAAATCACCACCAAGCCACAAAATCAAGCCAAAACACCAAAATCATGAACTTGGCTATGCACCAACCATGTCAAGATCAATTCCTTTTGATCCCAAACTTCTCCCACATCACTTTGAAGGCATTTGTGAGGATTCAGTCCAGCCACTTTTCCAAAACCATGATTTTCGTTTTTCACCAAAATCACCACCAAGCCACAAAATCAAGCCAAAACACCAAAATCATGAACTTGGCTATGCACCAACCATGTCAAGATCAATTCCTTTTGATCCCAAACTTCTCCCACATCACTTTGAAGGCATTTGTGAGGATTGAGTCCAGCCAGTTTTCCAAAACCATGATTTTCGTTTTTCACCAAAATCACCACCAAGCCACAAAATCAAGCCAAAACACCAAAATCATGAACTTGGCTATGCACCAACCATGTCAAGATCAATTCCTTTTGATCCCAAACTTCTCCCACATCACTTTGAAGGCATTTGTGAGGATTCAGTCCAGCCACTTTTCCAAAACCATGATTTTCGTTTTTCACCAAAATCACCACCAAGCCACAAAATCAAGCCAAAACACCAAAATCATGAACTTGGCTATGCACCAACCATGTCAAGATCAATTCCTTTTGATCCCAAACTTCTCCCACATCACTTTGAAGGCATTTGTGAGGATTGAGTCCAGCCAGTTTTCCAAAACCATGATTTTCGTTTTTCACCAAAATCACCACCAAGCCACAAAATCAAGCCAAAACACCAAAATCATGAACTTGGCTATGCACCAACCATGTCAAGATCAATTCCTTTTGATCCCAAACTTCTCCCACATCACTTTGAAGGCATTTGTGAGGATTCAGTCCAGCCACTTTTCCAAAACCATGATTTTCGTTTTTCACCAAAATCACCACCAAGCCACAAAATCAAGCCAAAACACCAAAATCATGAACTTGGCTATGCACCAACCATGTCAAGATCAATTCCTTTTGATCCCAAACTTCTCCCACATCACTTTGAAGGCATTTGTGAGGATTGAGTCCAGCCAGTTTTCCAAAACCATGATTTTCGTTTTTCACCAAAATCACCACCAAGCCACAAAATCAAGCCAAAACACCAAAATCATGAACTTGGCTATGCACCAACCATGTCAAGATCAATTCCTTTTGATCCCAAACTTCTCCCACATCACTTTGAAGGCATTTGTGAGGATTCAGTCCAGCCACTTTTCCAAAACCATGATTTTCGTTTTTCACCAAAATCACCACCAAGCCACAAAATCAAGCCAAAACACCAAAATCATGAACTTGGCTATGCACCAACCATGTCAAGATCAATTCCTTTTGATCCCAAACTTCTCCCACATCACTTTGAAGGCATTTGTGAGGATTGAGTCCAGCCAGTTTTCCAAAACCATGATTTTCGTTTTTCACCAAAATCACCACCAAGCCACAAAATCAAGCCAAAACACCAAAATCATGAACTTTGCTATGCACCAACCATGTCAAGATCAATTCCTTTTGATCCCAAACTTCTCCCACATCACTTTGAAGGCATTTGTGAGGATTGAGTCCAGCCACTTTTCCAAAACCATGATTTTCGTTTTTCACCAAAATCACCACCAAGCCACAAAATCAAGCCAAAACACCAAAATCATGAACTTTGCTATGCACCAACCATGTCAAGATCAATTCCTTTTGATCCCAAACTTCTCCCACATCACTTTGAAGGCATTTGTGAGGATTGAGTCCAGCCAGTTTTCCAAAACCATGATTTTCGTTTTTCACCAAAATCACCACCAAGCCACAAAATCACCACCAAGTCACAAAATCATGAACTTGGCTATGCACCAACCATGTCAAGATCAATTCCTTTTGATCCCAAACTTCTCCCACATCACTTTGAAGGCATTTGTGAGGATTGAGTCCAGCCAGTTTTCCAAAACCATGATTTTCGTTTTTCACCAAAATCACCACCAAGCCACAAAATCACCACCAAGTCACAAAATCATGAACTTGGCTATGCACCAACCATGTCAAGATCAATTCCTTTTGATCCCAAACTTCTCCCACATCACTTTGAAGGCATTTGTGAGGATTGAGTCCAGCCAGTTTTCCAAAACCATGATTTTCGTTTTTCACCAAAATCACCACCAAGCCACAAAATCATGAACTTGGCTATGCACCAACCATGTCAAGATCAATTCCTTTTGATCCCAAACTTCTCCCACATCACTTTGAAGGCATTTGTGAGGATTGAGTCCAGCCAGTTTTCCAAAACCATGATTTTCGTTTTTCACCAAAATCACCACCAAGTCACAAAATCATGAACTTGGCTATGCACCAACCATGTCAAGATCAATTCCTTTTGATCCCAAACTTCTCCCACATCACTTTGAAGACATTTGTG
>NC_143508.1:54510000-54540000 GCF_051622355.1 Phaseolus vulgaris | reverse complement strand
CATTTGTGAGGATTCAGTCCAGCCACTTTTCCAAAACCATGATTTTCGTTTTTCACCAAAATCACCACCAAGCCACAAAATCAAGCCAAAACACCAAAATCATGAACTTGGCTATGCACCAACCATGTCAAGATCAATTCCTTTTGATCCCAAACTTCTCCCACATCACTTTGAAGGCATTTGTGAGGATTGAGTCCAGCCAGTTTTCCAAAACCATGATTTTCGTTTTTCACCAAAATCACCACCAAGCCACAAAATCAAGCCAAAACACCAAAATCATGAACTTTGCTATGCACCAACCATGTCAAGATCAATTCCTTTTGATCCCAAACTTCTCCCACATCACTTTGAAGGCATTTGTGAGGATTGAGTCCAGCCACTTTTCCAAAACCATGATTTTCGTTTTTCACCAAAATCACCACCAAGCCACAAAATCAAGCCAAAACACCAAAATCATGAACTTTGCTATGCACCAACCATGTCAAGATCAATTCCTTTTGATCCCAAACTTCTCCCACATCACTTTGAAGGCATTTGTGAGGATTGAGTCCAGCCAGTTTTCCAAAACCATGATTTTCGTTTTTCACCAAAATCACCACCAAGCCACAAAATCACCACCAAGTCACAAAATCATGAACTTGGCTATGCACCAACCATGTCAAGATCAATTCCTTTTGATCCCAAACTTCTCCCACATCACTTTGAAGGCATTTGTGAGGATTGAGTCCAGCCAGTTTTCCAAAACCATGATTTTCGTTTTTCACCAAAATCACCACCAAGCCACAAAATCACCACCAAGTCACAAAATCATGAACTTGGCTATGCACCAACCATGTCAAGATCAATTCCTTTTGATCCCAAACATCTCCCACATCACTTTGAAGGCATTTGTGAGGATTGAGTCCAGCCACTTTTCCAAAACCATGATTTTCGTTTTTCACCAAAATCACCACCAAGCCACAAAATCACCACCAAGTCACAAAATCATGAACTTGGCTATGCACCAACCATGTCAAGATCAATTCCTTTTGATCCCAAACTTCTCCCACATCACTTTGAAGGCATTTGTGAGGATTCAGTCCAGCCACTTTTCCAAAACCATGATTTTCGTTTTTCACCAAAATCACCACCAAGCCACAAAATCAAGCCAAAACACCAAAATCATGAACTTGGCTATGCACCAACCATGTCAAGATCAATTCCTTTTGATCCCAAACTTCTCCCACATCACTTTGAAGGCATTTGTGAGGATTGAGTCCAGCCAGTTTTCCAAAACCATGATTTTCGTTTTTCACCAAAATCACCACCAAGCCACAAAATCAAGCCAAAACACCAAAATCATGAACTTTGCTATGCACCAACCATGTCAAGATCAATTCCTTTTGATCCCAAACTTCTCCCACATCACTTTGAAGGCATTTGTGAGGATTGAGTCCAGCCACTTTTCCAAAACCATGATTTTCGTTTTTCACCAAAATCACCACCAAGCCACAAAATCAAGCCAAAACACCAAAATCATGAACTTTGCTATGCACCAACCATGTCAAGATCAATTCCTTTTGATCCCAAACTTCTCCCACATCACTTTGAAGGCATTTGTGAGGATTGAGTCCAGCCAGTTTTCCAAAACCATGATTTTCGTTTTTCACCAAAATCACCACCAAGCCACAAAATCACCACCAAGTCACAAAATCATGAACTTGGCTATGCACCAACCATGTCAAGATCAATTCCTTTTGATCCCAAACTTCTCCCACATCACTTTGAAGGCATTTGTGAGGATTGAGTCCAGCCAGTTTTCCAAAACCATGATTTTCGTTTTTCACCAAAATCACCACCAAGCCACAAAATCACCACCAAGTCACAAAATCATGAACTTGGCTATGCACCAACCATGTCAAGATCAATTCCTTTTGATCCCAAACTTCTCCCACATCACTTTGAAGGCATTTGTGAGGATTGAGTCCAGCCACTTTTCCAAAACCATGATTTTCGTTTTTCACCAAAATCACCACCAAGCCACAAAATCACCACCAAGTCACAAAATCATGAACTTGGCTATGCACCAACCATGTCAAGATCAATTCCTTTTGATCCCAAACTTCTCCCACATCACTTTGAAGGCATTTGTGAGGATTGAGTCCAGCCAGTTTTCCAAAACCATGATTTTCGTTTTTCACCAAAATCACCACCAAGTCACAAAATCATGAACTTGGCTATGCACCAACCATGTCAAGATCAATTCCTTTTGATCCCAAACTTCTCCCACATCACTTTGAAGACATTTGTGAGGATTGAGTCCAGCCAGTTTTCCAAAACCATGATTTTCGTTTTTCACCAAAATCACCACCAAGTCACAAAATCAAGCCAAAAATCCAAAATCATGGCACTTGGCTATGCACCAACCATGTCAAGATCAATTCCTTTTGCTCCCAAACTTCTCCCACATCACTTTGAAGGCATTTGTGAGGATTGAGTCCAGCTAGTTTTCCAAAACCATGATTTTCGTTTTTCACCAAAATCACCACCAAGCCACAAAATCAAGCCAAAACACCAAAATCATGAACTTGGCTATGCACCAACCATGTCAAGATCAATTCCTTTTGATCCCAAACTTCTCCCACATCACTTTGAAGGCATTTGTGAGGATTCAGTCCAGCCACTTTTCCAAAACCATGATTTTCGTTTTTCACCAAAATCACCACCAAGCCACAAAATCAAGCCAAAACACCAAAATCATGAACTTGGCTATGCACCAACCATGTCAAGATCAATTCCTTTTGATCCCAAACTTCTCCCACATCACTTTGAAGGCATTTGTGAGGATTGAGTCCAGCCAGTTTTCCAAAACCATGATTTTCGTTTTTCACCAAAATCACCACCAAGCCACAAAATCAAGCCAAAACACCAAAATCATGAACTTGGCTATGCACCAACCATGTCAAGATCAATTCCTTTTGATCCCAAACTTCTCCCACATCACTTTGAAGGCATTTGTGAGGATTGAGTCCAGCCACTTTTCCAAAACCATGATTTTCGTTTTTCACCAAAATCACCACCAAGCCACAAAATCAAGCCAAAACACCAAAATCATGAACTTGGCTATGCACCAACCATGTCAAGATCAATTCCTTTTGATCCCAAACTTCTCCCACATCACTTTGAAGGCATTTGTGAGGATTGAGTCCAGCCAGTTTTCCAAAACCATGATTTTCGTTTTTCACCAAAATCACCACCAAGCCACAAAATCAAGCCAAAACACCAAAATCATGAACTTGGCTATGCACCAACCATGTCAAGATCAATTCCTTTTGATCCCAAACTTCTCCCACATCACTTTGAAGGCATTTGTGAGGATTCAGTCCAGCCACTTTTCCAAAACCATGATTTTCGTTTTTCACCAAAATCACCACCAAGCCACAAAATCAAGCCAAAACACCAAAATCATGAACTTGGCTATGCACCAACCATGTCAAGATCAATTCCTTTTGATCCCAAACTTCTCCCACATCACTTTGAAGGCATTTGTGAGGATTGAGTCCAGCCAGTTTTCCAAAACCATGATTTTCGTTTTTCACCAAAATCACCACCAAGCCACAAAATCAAGCCAAAACACCAAAATCATGAACTTTGCTATGCACCAACCATGTCAAGATCAATTCCTTTTGATCCCAAACTTCTCCCACATCACTTTGAAGGCATTTGTGAGGATTGAGTCCAGCCACTTTTCCAAAACCATGATTTTCGTTTTTCACCAAAATCACCACCAAGCCACAAAATCAAGCCAAAACACCAAAATCATGAACTTTGCTATGCACCAACCATGTCAAGATCAATTCCTTTTGATCCCAAACTTCTCCCACATCACTTTGAAGGCATTTGTGAGGATTGAGTCCAGCCACTTTTCCAAAACCATGATTTTCGTTTTTCACCAAAATCACCACCAAGCCACAAAATCAAGCCAAAACACCAAAATCATGAACTTGGCTATGCACCAACCATGTCAAGATCAATTCCTTTTGATCCCAAACTTCTCCCACATCACTTTGAAGGCATTTGTGAGGATTCAGTCCAGCCACTTTTCCAAAACCATGATTTTCGTTTTTCACCAAAATCACCACCAAGCCACAAAATCAAGCCAAAACACCAAAATCATGAACTTGGCTATGCACCAACCATGTCAAGATCAATTCCTTTTGATCCCAAACTTCTCCCACATCACTTTGAAGGCATTTGTGAGGATTGAGTCCAGCCAGTTTTCCAAAACCATGATTTTCGTTTTTCACCAAAATCACCACCAAGCCACAAAATCAAGCCAAAACACCAAAATCATGAACTTGGCTATGCACCAACCATGTCAAGATCAATTCCTTTTGATCCCAAACTTCTCCCACATCACTTTGAAGGCATTTGTGAGGATTCAGTCCAGCCACTTTTCCAAAACCATGATTTTCGTTTTTCACCAAAATCACCACCAAGCCACAAAATCAAGCCAAAACACCAAAATCATGAACTTGGCTATGCACCAACCATGTCAAGATCAATTCCTTTTGATCCCAAACTTCTCCCACATCACTTTGAAGGCATTTGTGAGGATTGAGTCCAGCCAGTTTTCCAAAACCATGATTTTCGTTTTTCACCAAAATCACCACCAAGCCACAAAATCAAGCCAAAACACCAAAATCATGAACTTTGCTATGCACCAACCATGTCAAGATCAATTCCTTTTGATCCCAAACTTCTCCCACATCACTTTGAAGGCATTTGTGAGGATTGAGTCCAGCCACTTTTCCAAAACCATGATTTTCGTTTTTCACCAAAATCACCACCAAGCCACAAAATCAAGCCAAAACACCAAAATCATGAACTTTGCTATGCACCAACCATGTCAAGATCAATTCCTTTTGATCCCAAACTTCTCCCACATCACTTTGAAGGCATTTGTGAGGATTGAGTCCAGCCAGTTTTCCAAAACCATGATTTTCGTTTTTCACCAAAATCACCACCAAGCCACAAAATCAAGCCAAAACACCAAAATCATGAACTTTGCTATGCACCAACCATGTCAAGATCAATTCCTTTTGATCCCAAACTTCTCCCACATCACTTTGAAGGCATTTGTGAGGATTGAGTCCAGCCACTTTTCCAAAACCATGATTTTCGTTTTTCACCAAAATCACCACCAAGCCACAAAATCAAGCCAAAACACCAAAATCATGAACTTGGCTATGCACCAACCATGTCAAGATCAATTCCTTTTGATCCCAAACTTCTCCCACTTCACTTTGAAGGCATTTGTGAGGATTGAGTCCAGCCAGTTTTCCAAAACCATGATTTTCGTTTTTCACCAAAATCACCACCAAGCCACAAAATCACCACCAAGTCACAAAATCATGAACTTGGCTATGCACCAACCATGTCAAGATCAATTCCTTTTGATCCCAAACTTCTCCCACATCACTTTGAAGGCATTTGTGAGGATTGAGTCCAGCCAGTTTTCCAAAACCATGATTTTCGTTTTTCACCAAAATCACCACCAAGCCACAAAATCACCACCAAGTCACAAAATCATGAACTTGGCTATGCACCAACCATGTCAAGATCAATTCCTTTTGATCCCAAACTTCTCCCACATCACTTTGAAGGCATTTTTGAGGATTGAGTCCAGCCAGTTTTCCAAAACCATGATTTTCGTTTTTCACCAAAATCACCACCAAGCCACAAAATCATGAACTTGGCTATGCACCAACCATGTCAAGATCAATTCCTTTTGATCCCAAACTTCTCCCACATCACTTTGAAGACATTTGTGAGGATTGAGTCCAGCCAGTTTTCCAAAACCATGATTTTCGTTTTTCACCAAAATCACCACCAAGTCACAAAATCAAGCCAAAAATCCAAAATCATGGCACTTGGCTATGCACCAACCATGTCAAGATCAATTCCTTTTGCTCCCAAACTTCTCCCACATCACTTTGAAGGCATTTGTGAGGATTGAGTCCAGCCAGTTTTCCAAAACCATGATTTTCGTTTTTCACCAAAATCACCACCAAGCCACAAAATCAAGCCAAAACACCAAAATCATGAACTTGGCTATGCACCAACCATGTCAAGATCAATTCCTTTTGATCCCAAACTTCTCCCACATCACTTTGAAGGCATTTGTGAGGATTGAGTCCAGCCAGTTTTCCAAAACCATGATTTTCGTTTTTCACCAAAATCACCACCAAGCCACAAAATCAAGCCAAAACACCAAAATCACGAACTTGGCTATGCACCAACCATGTCAAGATCAATTCCTTTTGATCCCAAACTTCTCCCACATCACTTTGAAGGCATTTGTGAGGATTGAGTCCAGCCAGTTTTCCAAAACCATGATTTTCGTTTTTCACCAAAATCACCACCAAGCCACAAAATCAAGCCAAAACACCAAAATCATGAACTTGGCTATGCACCAACCATGTCAAGATCAATTCCTTTTGATCCCAAACTTCTCCCACATCACTTTGAAGGCATTTGTGAGGATTCAGTCCAGCCACTTTTCCAAAACCATGATTTTCGTTTTTCACCAAAATCACCACCAAGCCACAAAATCAAGCCAAAACACCAAAATCATGAACTTGGCTATGCACCAACCATGTCAAGATCAATTCCTTTTGATCCCAAACTTCTCCCACATCACTTTGAAGGCATTTGTGAGGATTGAGTCCAGCCAGTTTTCCAAAACCATGATTTTCGTTTTTCACCAAAATCACCACCAAGCCACAAAATCAAGCCAAAACACCAAAATCATGAACTTGGCTATGCACCAACCATGTCAAGATCAATTCCTTTTGATCCCAAACTTCTCCCACATCACTTGGAAGGCATTTGTGAGGATTCAGTCCAGCCACTTTTCGAAAACCATGATTTTCGTTTTTCACCAAAATCACCACCAAGCCACAAAATCAAGCCAAAACACCAAAATCATGAACTTGGCTATGCACCAACCATGTCAAGATCAATTCCTTTTGATCCCAAACTTCTCCCACATCACTTTGAAGGCATTTGTGAGGATTGAGTCCAGCCAGTTTTCCAAAACCATGATTTTTGTTTTTCACCAAAATCACCACCAAGCCACAAAATCAAGCCAAAACACCAAAATCATGAACTTTGCTATGCACCAACCATGTCAAGATCAATTCCTTTTGATCCCAAACTTCTCCCACATCACTTTGAAGGCATTTGTGAGGATTGAGTCCAGCCACTTTTCCAAAACCATGATTTTCGTTTTTCACCAAAATCACCACCAAGCCACAAAATCAAGCCAAAACACCAAAATCATGAACTTTGCTATGCACCAACCATGTCAAGATCAATTCCTTTTGATCCCAAACTTCTCCCACATCACTTTGAAGGCATTTGTGAGGATTGAGTCCAGCCAGTTTTCCAAAACCATGATTTTCGTTTTTCACCAAAATCACCACCAAGCCACAAAATCAAGCCAAAACACCAAAATCATGAACTTTGCTATGCACCAACCATGTCAAGATCAATTCCTTTTGATCCCAAACTTCTCCCACATCACTTTGAAGGCATTTGTGAGGATTGAGTCCAGCCACTTTTCCAAAACCATGATTTTCGTTTTTCACCAAAATCACCACCAAGCCACAAAATCAAGCCAAAACACCAAAATCATGAACTTTGCTATGCACCAACCATGTCAAGATCAATTCCTTTTGATCCCAAACTTCTCCCACATCACTTTGAAGGCATTTGTGAGGATTGAGTCCAGCCAGTTTTCCAAAACCATGATTTTCGTTTTTCACCAAAATCACCACCAAGCCACAAAATCACCACCAAGTCACAAAATCATGAACTTGGCTATGCACCAACCATGTCAAGATCAATTCCTTTTGATCCCAAACTTCTCCCACATCACTTTGAAGGCATTTGTGAGGATTGAGTCCAGCCAGTTTTCCAAAACCATGATTTTCGTTTTTCACCAAAATCACCACCAAGCCACAAAATCACCACCAAGTCACAAAATCATGAACTTGGCTATGCACCAACCATGTCAAGATCAATTCCTTTTGATCCCAAACTTCTCCCACATCACTTTGAAGGCATTTGTGAGGATTGAGTCCAGCCAGTTTTCCAAAACCATGATTTTCGTTTTTCACCAAAATCACCACCAAGCCACAAAATCATGAACTTGGCTATGCACCAACCATGTCAAGATCAATTCCTTTTGATCCCAAACTTCTCCCACATCACTTTGAAGGCATTTGTGAGGATTGAGTCCAGCCAGTTTTCCAAAACCATGATTTTCGTTTTTCACCAAAATCACCACCAAGTCACAAAATCATGAACTTGGCTATGCACCAACCATGTCAAGATCAATTCCTTTTGATCCCAAACTTCTCCCACATCACTTTGAAGACATTTGTGAGGATTGAGTCCAGCCAGTTTTCCAAAACCATGATTTTCGTTTTTCACCAAAATCACCACCAAGTCACAAAATCAAGCCAAAAATCCAAAATCATGGCACTTGGCTATGCACCAACCATGTCAAGATCAATTCCTTTTGCTCCCAAACTTCTCCCACATCACTTTGAAGGCATTTGTGAGGATTGAGTCCAGCCAGTTTTCCAAAACCATGATTTTCGTTTTTCACCAAAATCACCACCAAGCCACAAAATCAAGCCAAAACACCAAAATCATGAACTTGGCTATGCACCAACCATGTCAAGATCAATTCCTTTTGATCCCAAACTTCTCCCACATCACTTTGAAGGCATTTGTGAGGATTGAGTCCAGCCAGTTTTCCAAAACCATGATTTTCGTTTTTCACCAAAATCACCACCAAGCCACAAAATCAAGCCAAAACACCAAAATCATGAACTTGGCTATGCACCAACCATGTCAAGATCAATTCCTTTTGATCCCAAACTTCTCCCACATCACTTTGAAGGCATTTGTGAGGATTGAGTCCAGCCAGTTTTCCAAAACCATGATTTTCGTTTTTCACCAAAATCACCACCAAGCCACAAAATCATGAACTTGGCTATGCACCAACCATGTCAAGATCAATTCCTTTTGATCCCAAACTTCTCCCACATCACTTTGAAGGCATTTGTGAGGATTCAGTCCAGCCACTTTTCCAAAACCATGATTTTCGTTTTTCACCAAAATCACCACCAAGCCACAAAATCAAGCCAAAACACCAAAATCATGAACTTGGCTATGCACCAACCATGTCAAGATCAATTCCTTTTGATCCCAAACTTCTCCCACATCACTTTGAAGGCATTTGTGAGGATTGAGTCCAGCCAGTTTTCCAAAACCATGATTTTCGTTTTTCACCAAAATCACCACCAAGCCACAAAATCAAGCCAAAACACCAAAATCATGAACTTTGCTATGCACCAACCATGTCAAGATCAATTCCTTTTGATCCCAAACTTCTCCCACATCACTTTGAAGGCATTTGTGAGGATTGAGTCCAGCCAGTTTTCCAAAACCATGATTTTCGTTTTTCACCAAAATCACCACCAAGCCACAAAATCAAGCCAAAACACCAAAATCATGAACTTTGCTATGCACCAACCATGTCAAGATCAATTCCTTTTGATCCCAAACTTCTCCCACATCACTTTGAAGGCATTTGTGAGGATTGAGTCCAGCCAGTTTTCCAAAACCATGATTTTCGTTTTTCACCAAAATCACCACCAAGCCACAAAATCAAGCCAAAACACCAAAATCATGAACTTTGCTATGCACCAACCATGTCAAGATCAATTCCTTTTGATCCCAAACTTCTCCCACATCACTTTGAAGGCATTTGTGAGGATTGAGTCCAGCCACTTTTCCAAAACCATGATTTTCGTTTTTCACCAAAATCACCACCAAGCCACAAAATCAAGCCAAAACACCAAAATCATGAACTTTGCTATGCACCAACCATGTCAAGATCAATTCCTTTTGATCCCAAACTTCTCCCACATCACTTTGAAGGCATTTGTGAGGATTGAGTCCAGCCAGTTTTCCAAAACCATGATTTTCGTTTTTCACCAAAATCACCACCAAGCCACAAAATCACCACCAAGTCACAAAATCATGAACTTGGCTATGCACCAACCATGTCAAGATCAATTCCTTTTGATCCCAAACTTCTCCCACATCACTTTGAAGGCATTTGTGAGGATTGAGTCCAGCCAGTTTTCCAAAACCATGATTTTCGTTTTTCACCAAAATCACCACCAAGCCACAAAATCACCACCAAGTCACAAAATCATGAACTTGGCTATGCACCAACCATGTCAAGATCAATTCCTCTTGATCCCAAACTTCTCCCACATCACTTTGAAGGCATTTGTGAGGATTGAGTCCAACCAGTTTTCCAAAACCATGATTTTCGTTTTTCACCAAAATCACCACCAAGCCACAAAATCATGAACTTGGCTATGCACCAACCATGTCAAGATCAATTCCTTTTGATCCCAAACTTCTCCCACATCACTTTGAAGGCATTTGTGAGGATTGAGTCCAGCCAGTTTTCCAAAACCATGATTTTCGTTTTTCACCAAAATCACCACCAAGTCACAAAATCATGAACTTGGCTATGCACCAACCATGTCAAGATCAATTCCTTTTGATCCCAAACTTCTCCCACATCACTTTGAAGACATTTGTGAGGATTGAGTCCAGCCAGTTTTCCAAAACCATGATTTTCGTTTTTCACCAAAATCACCACCAAGTCACAAAATCAAGCCAAAAATCCAAAATCATGGCACTTGGCTATGCACCAACCATGTCAAGATCAATTCCTTTTGCTCCCAAACTTCTCCCACATCACTTTGAAGGCATTTGTGAGGATTGAGTCCAGCCAGTTTTCCAAAACCATGATTTTCGTTTTTCACCAAAATCACCACCAAGCCACAAAATCAAGCCAAAACACCAAAATCATGAACTTGGCTATGCACCAACCATGTCAAGATCAATTCCTTTTGATCCCAAACTTCTCCCACATCACTTTGAAGGCATTTGTGAGGATTGAGTCCAGCCAGTTTTCCAAAACCATGATTTTCGTTTTTCACCAAAATCACCACCAAGCCACAAAATCAAGCCAAAACACCAAAATCATGAACTTGGCTATGCACCAACCATGTCAAGATCAATTCCTTTTGATCCCAAACTTCTCCCACATCACTTTGAAGGCATTTGTGAGGATTGAGTCCAGCCAGTTTTCCAAAACCATGATTTTCGTTTTTCACCAAAATCACCACCAAGCCACAAAATCAAGCCAAAACACCAAAATCATGAACTTGGCTATGCACCAACCATGTCAAGATCAATTCCTTTTGATCCCAAACTTCTCCCACATCACTTTGAAGGCATTTGTGAGGATTCAGTCCAGCCACTTTTCCAAAACCATGATTTTCGTTTTTCACCAAAATCACCACCAAGCCACAAAATCAAGCCAAAACACCAAAATCATGAACTTTGCTATGCACCAACCATGTCAAGATCAATTCCTTTTGATCCCAAACTTCTCCCACATCACTTTGAAGGCATTTGTGAGGATTGAGTCCAGCCACTTTTCCAAAACCATGATTTTCGTTTTTCACCAAAATCACCACCAAGCCACAAAATCAAGCCAAAACACCAAAATCATGAACTTTGCTATGCACCAACCATGTCAAGATCAATTCCTTTTGATCCCAAACTTCTCCCACATCACTTTGAAGGCATTTGTGAGGATTGAGTCCAGCCAGTTTTCCAAAACCATGATTTTCGTTTTTCACCAAAATCACCACCAAGCCACAAAATCACCACCAAGTCACAAAATCATGAACTTGGCTATGCACCAACCATGTCAAGATCAATTCCTTTTGATCCCAAACTTCTCCCACATCACTTTGAAGGCATTTGTGAGGATTGAGTCCAGCCAGTTTTCCAAAACCATGATTTTCGTTTTTCACCAAAATCACCACCAAGCCACAAAATCACCACCAAGTCACAAAATCATGAACTTGGCTATGCACCAACCATGTCAAGATCAATTCCTTTTGATCCCAAACTTCTCCCACATCACTTTGAAGGCATTTGTGAGGATTGAGTCCAGCCAGTTTTCCAAAACCATGATTTTCGTTTTTCACCAAAATCACCACCAAGCCACAAAATCATGAACTTGGCTATGCACCAACCATGTCAAGATCAATTCCTTTTGATCCCAAACTTCTCCCACATCACTTTGAAGGCATTTGTGAGGATTGAGTCCAGCCAGTTTTCCAAAACCATGATTTTCGTTTTTCACCAAAATCACCACCAAGTCTCAAAATCATGAACTTGGCTATGCACCAACCATGTCAAGATCAATTCCTTTTGATCCCAAACTTCTCCCACATCACTTTGAAGACATTTGTGAGGATTGAGTCCAGCCAGTTTTCCAAAACCATGATTTTCGTTTTTCACCAAAATCACCACCAAGTCACAAAATCAAGCCAAAAATCCAAAATCATGGCACTTGGCTATGCACCAACCATGTCAAGATCAATTCCTTTTGCTCCCAAACTTCTCCCACATCACTTTGAAGGCATTTGTGAGGATTGAGTCCAGCCAGTTTTCCAAAACCATGATTTTCGTTTTTCACCAAAATCACCACCAAGCCACAAAATCAAGCCAAAACACCAAAATCATGAACTTGGCTATGCACCAACCATGTCAAGATCAATTCCTTTTGATCCCAAACTTCTCCCACATCACTTTGAAGGCATTTGTGAGGATTGAGTCCAGCCAGTTTTCCAAAACCATGATTTTCGTTTTTCACCAAAATCACCACCAAGCCACAAAATCAAGCCAAAACACCAAAATCATGAACTTTGCTATGCACCAACCATGTCAAGATCAATTCCTTTTGATCCCAAACTTCTCCCACATCACTTTGAAGGCATTTGTGAGGATTGAGTCCAGCCAGTTTTCCAAAACCATGATTTTCGTTTTTCACCAAAATCACCACCAAGCCACAAAATCACCACCAAGTCACAAAATCATGAACTTGGCTATGCACCAACCATGTCAAGATCAATTCCTTTTGATCCCAAACTTCTCCCACATCACTTTGAAGGCATTTGTGAGGATTGAGTCCAGCCAGTTTTCCAAAACCATGATTTTCGTTTTTCACCAAAATCACCACCAAGCCACAAAATCACCACCAAGTCACAAAATCATGAACTTGGCTATGCACCAACCATGTCAAGATCAATTCCTTTTGATCCCAAACTTCTCCCACATCACTTTGAAGGCATTTGTGAGGATTGAGTCCAGCCAGTTTTCCAAAACCATGATTTTCGTTTTTCACCAAAATCACCACCAAGCCACAAAATCATGAACTTGGCTATGCACCAACCATGTCAAGATCAATTCCTTTTGATCCCAAACTTCTCCCACATCACTTTGAAGGCATTTGTGAGGATTGAGTCCAGCCAGTTTTCCAAAACCATGATTTTCGTTTTTCACCAAAATCACCACCAAGTCACAAAATCATGAACTTGGCTATGCACCAACCATGTCAAGATCAATTTCTTTTGATCCCAAACTTCTCCCACATCACTTTGAAGACATTTGTGAGGATTGAGTCCAGCCAGTTTTCCAAAACCATGATTTTCGTTTTTCACCAAAATCACCACCAAGTCACAAAATCAAGCCAAAAATCCAAAATCATGGCACTTGGCTATGCACCAACCATGTCAAGATCAATTCCTTTTGCTCCCAAACTTCTCCCACATCACTTTGAAGGCATTTGTGAGGATTGAGTCCAGCCAGTTTTCCAAAACCATGATTTTCGTTTTTCACCAAAATCACCACCAAGCCACAAAATCAAGCCAAAACACCAAAATCATGAACTTGGCTATGCACCAACCATGTCAAGATCAATTCCTTTTGATCCCAAACTTCTCCCACATCACTTTGAAGGCATTTGTGAGGATTGAGTCCAGCCAGTTTTCCAAAACCATGATTTTCGTTTTTCACCAAAATCACCACCAAGCCACAAAATCAAGCCAAAACACCAAAATCATGAACTTTGCTATGCACCAACCATGTCAAGATCAATTCCTTTTGATCCCAAACTTCACCCACATCACTTTGAAGGCATTTGTCAGGATTGAGTCCAGCCACTTTTCCAAAACCATGATTTTCGTTTTTCACCAAAATAACCACCAAGCCACAAAATCAAGCCAAAACACCAAAATCATGAACTTTGCTATGCACCAACCATGTCAAGATCAATTCCTTTTGATCCCAAACTTCTCCCACATCACTTTGAAGGCATTTGTGAGGATTGAGTCCAGCCAGTTTTCCAAAACCATGATTTTCGTTTTTCACCAAAATCACCACCAAGCCACAAAATCAAGCCAAAACACCAAAATCATGAACTTTGCTATGCACCAACCATGTCAAGATCAATTCCTTTTGATCCCAAACTTCTCCCACATCACTTTGAAGGCATTTGTGAGGATTGAGTCCAGCCACTTTTCCAAAACCATGATTTTCGTTTTTCACCAAAATCACCACCAAGCCACAAAATCAAGCCAAAACACCAAAATCATGAACTTTGCTATGCACCAACCATGTCAAGATCAATTCCTTTTGATCCCAAACTTCTCCCACATCACTTTGAAGGCATTTGTGAGGATTGAGTCCAGCCAGTTTTCCAAAACCATGATTTTCGTTTTTCACCAAAATCACCACCAAGCCACAAAATCACCACCAAGTCACAAAATCATGAACTTGGCTATGCACCAACCATGTCAAGATCAATTCCTTTTGATCCCAAACTTCTCCCACATCACTTTGAAGGCATTTGTGAGGATTGAGTCCAGCCAGTTTTCCAAAACCATGATTTTCGTTTTTCACCAAAATCACCACCAAGTCACAAAATCATGAACTTGGCTATGCACCAACCATGTCAAGATCAATTCCTTTTGATCCCAAACTTCTCCCACATCACTTTGAAGGCATTTGTGAGGATTGAGTCCAGCCAGTTTTCCAAAACCATGATTTTCGTTTTTCACCAAAATCACCACCAAGCCACAAAATCATGAACTTGGCTATGCACCAACCATGTCAAGATCAATTCCTTTTGATCCCAAACTTCTCCCACATCACTTTGAAGACATTTGTGAGGATTGAGTCCAGCCAGTTTTCCAAAACCATGATTTTCGTTTTTCACCAAAATCACCACCAAGTCACAAAATCAAGCCAAAAATCCAAAATCATGGCACTTGGCTATGCACCAACCATGTCAAGATCAATTCCTTTTGCTCCCAAACTTCTCCCACATCACTTTGAAGGCATTTGTGAGGATTGAGTCCAGCCAGTTTTCCAAAACCATGATTTTCGTTTTTCACCAAAATCACCACCAAGCCACAAAATCAAGCCAAAACACCAAAATCATGAACTTGGCTATGCACCAACCATGTCAAGATCAATTCCTTTTGATCCCAAACTTCTCCCACATCACTTTGAAGGCATTTGTGAGGATTGAGTCCAGCCAGTTTTCCAAAACCATGATTTTCGTTTTTCACCAAAATCACCACCAAGCCACAAAATCAAGCCAAAACACCAAAATCATGAACTTGGCTATGCACCAACCATGTCAAGATCAATTCCTTTTGATCCCAAACTTCTCCCACATCACTTTGAAGGCATTTGTGAGGATTGAGTCCAGCCAGTTTTCCAAAACCATGATTTTCGTTTTTCACCAAAATCACCACCAAGCCACAAAATCAAGCCAAAACACCAAAATCATGAACTTGGCTATGCACCAACCATGTCAAGATCAATTCCTTTTGATCCCAAACTTCTCCCACATCACTTTGAAGGCATTTGTGAGGATTCAGTCCAGCCACTTTTCCAAAACCATGATTTTCGTTTTTCACCAAAATCACCACCAAGCCACAAAATCAAGCCAAAACACCAAAATCATGAACTTGGCTATGCACCAACCATGTCAAGATCAATTCCTTTTGATCCCAAACTTCTCCCACATCACTTTGAAGGCATTTGTGAGGATTGAGTCCAGCCAGTTTTCCAAAACCATGATTTTCGTTTTTCACCAAAATCACCACCAAGCCACAAAATCAAGCCAAAACACCAAAATCATGAACTTGGCTATGCACCAACCATGTCAAGATCAATTCCTTTTGATCCCAAACTTCTCCCACATCACTTTGAAGGCATTTGTGAGGATTCAGTCCAGCCACTTTTCCAAAACCATGATTTTCGTTTTTCACCAAAATCACCACCAAGCCACAAAATCAAGCCAAAACACCAAAATCATGAACTTGGCTATGCACCAACCATGTCAAGATCAATTCCTTTTGATCCCAAACTTCTCCCACATCACTTTGAAGGCATTTGTGAGGATTGAGTCCAGCCAGTTTTCCAAAACCATGATTTTCGTTTTTCACCAAAATCACCACCAAGCCACAAAATCAAGCCAAAACACCAAAATCAAAAACTTTGCTATGCACCAACCATGTCAAGATCAATTCCTTTTGATCCCAAACTTCTCCCACATCACTTTGAAGGCATTTGTGAGGATTGAGTCCAGCCACTTTTCCAAAACCATGATTTTCGTTTTTCACCAAAATCACCACCAAGCCACAAAATCAAGCCAAAACACCAAAATCATGAACTTTGCTATGCACCAACCATGTCAAGATCAATTCCTTTTGATCCCAAACTTCTCCCACATCACTTTGAAGGCATTTGTGAGGATTGAGTCCAGCCAGTTTTCCAAAACCATGATTTTCGTTTTTCACCAAAATCACCACCAAGCCACAAAATCAAGCCAAAACACCAAAATCATGAACTTTGCTATGCACCAACCATGTCAAGATCAATTCCTTTTGATCCCAAACTTCTCCCACATCACTTTGAAGGCATTTGTGAGGATTGAGTCCAGCCACTTTTCCAAAACCATGATTTTCGTTTTTCACCAAAATCACCACCAAGCCACAAAATCAAGCCAAAACACCAAAATCATGAACTTTGCTATGCACCAACCATGTCAAGATCAATTCCTTTTGATCCCAAACTTCTCCCACATCACTTTGAAGGCATTTGTGAGGATTGAGTCCAGCCAGTTTTCCAAAACCATGATTTTCGTTTTTCACCAAAATCACCACCAAGCCACAAAATCACCACCAAGTCACAAAATCATGAACTTGGCTATGCACCAACCATGTCAAGATCAATTCCTTTTGATCCCAAACTTCTCCCACATCACTTTGAAGGCATTTGTGAGGATTGAGTCCAGCCAGTTTTCCAAAACCATGATTTTCGTTTTTCACCAAAATCACCACCAAGCCACAAAATCACCACCAAGTCACAAAATCATGAACTTGGCTATGCACCAACCATGTCAAGATCAATTCCTTTTGATCCCAAACTTCTCCCACATCACTTTGAAGGCATTTGTGAGGATTGAGTCCAGCCAGTTTTCCAAAACCATGATTTTCGTTTTTCACCAAAATCACCACCAAGCCACAAAATCATGAACTTGGCTATGCACCAACCATGTCAAGATCAATTCCTTTTGATCCCAAACTTCTCCCACATCACTTTGAAGGCATTTGTGAGGATTGAGTCCAGCCAGTTTTCCAAAACCATGATTTTCGTTTTTCACCAAAATCACCACCAAGTCACAAAATCATGAACTTGGCTATGCACCAACCATGTCAAGATCAATTCCTTTTGATCCCAAACTTCTCCCACATCACTTTGAAGACATTTGTGAGGATTGAGTCCAGCCAGTTTTCCAAAACCATGATTTTCGTTTTTCACCAAAATCACCACCAAGTCACAAAATCAAGCCAAAAATCCAAAATCATGGCACTTGGCTATGCACCAACCATGTCAAGATCAATTCCTTTTGCTCCCAAACTTCTCCCACATCACTTTGAAGGCATTTGTGAGGATTGAGTCCAGCCAGTTTTCCAAAACCATGATTTTCGTTTTTCACCAAAATCACCACCAAGCCACAAAATCAAGCCAAAACACCAAAATCATGAACTTGGCTATGCACCAACCATGTCAAGATCAATTCCTTTTGATCCCAAACTTCTCCCACATCACTTTGAAGGCATTTGTGAGGATTGAGTCCAGCCAGTTTTCCAAAACCATGATTTTCGTTTTTCACCAAAATCACCACCAAGCCACAAAATCAAGCCAAAACACCAAAATCATGAACTTGGCTATGCACCAACCATGTCAAGATCAATTCCTTTTGATCCCAAACTTCTCCCACATCACTTTGAAGGCATTTGTGACGATTGAGTCCAGCCAGTTTTCCAAAACCATGATTTTCGTTTTTCACCAAAATCACCACCAAGCCACAAAATCAAGCCAAAACACCAAAATCATGAACTTGGCTATGCACCAACCATGTCAAGATCAATTCCTTTTGATCCCAAACTTCTCCCACATCACTTTGAAGGCATTTGTGAGGATTCAGTCCAGCCACTTTTCCAAAACCATGATTTTCGTTTTTCACCAAAATCACCACCAAGCCACAAAATCAAGCCAAAACACCAAAATCATGAACTTTGCTATGCACCAACCATGTCAAGATCAATTCCTTTTGATCCCAAACTTCTCCCACATCACTTTGAAGGCATTTGTGAGGATTGAGTCCAGCCACTTTTCCAAAACCATGATTTTCGTTTTTCACCAAAATCACCACCAAGCCACAAAATCAAGCCAAAACACCAAAATCATGAACTTTGCTATGCACCAACCATGTCAAGATCAATTCCTTTTGATCCCAAACTTCTCCCACATCACTTTGAAGGCATTTGTGAGGATTGAGTCCAGCCAGTTTTCCAAAACCATGATTTTCGTTTTTCACCAAAATCACCACCAAGCCACAAAATCACCACCAAGTCACAAAATCATGAACTTGGCTATGCACCAACCATGTCAAGATCAATTCCTTTTGATCCCAAACTTCTCCCACATCACTTTGAAGGCATTTGTGAGGATTGAGTCCAGCCAGTTTTCCAAAACCATGATTTTCGTTTTTCACCAAAATCACCACCAAGCCACAAAATCACCACCAAGTCACAAAATCATGAACTTGGCTATGCACCAACCATGTCAAGATCAATTCCTTTTGATCCCAAACTTCTCCCACATCACTTTGAAGGCATTTGTGAGGATTGAGTCCAGCCAGTTTTCCAAAACCATGATTTTCGTTTTTCACCAAAATCACCACCAAGCCACAAAATCATGAACTTGGCTATGCACCAACCATGTCAAGATCAATTCCTTTTGATCCCAAACTTCTCCCACATCACTTTGAAGGCATTTGTGAGGATTGAGTCCAGCCAGTTTTCCAAAACCATGATTTTCGTTTTTCACCAAAATCACCACCAAGTCACAAAATCATGAACTTGGCTATGCACCAACCATGTCAAGATCAATTCCTTTTGATCCCAAACTTCTCCCACATCACTTTGAAGACATTTGTGAGGATTGAGTCCAGCCAGTTTTCCAAAACCATGATTTTCGTTTTTCACCAAAATCACCACCAAGTCACAAAATCAAGCCAAAAATCCAAAATCATGGCACTTGGCTATGCACCAACCATGTCAAGATCAATTCCTTTTGCTCCCAAACTTCTCCCACATCACTTTGAAGGCATTTGTGAGGATTGAGTCCAGCCAGTTTTCCAAAACCATGATTTTCGTTTTTCACCAAAATCACCACCAAGCCACAAAATCAAGCCAAAACACCAAAATCATGAACTTGGCTATGCACCAACCATGTCAAGATCAATTCCTTTTGATCCCAAACTTCTCCCACATCACTTTGAAGGCATTTGTGAGGATTGAGTCCAGCCAGTTTTCCAAAACCATGATTTTCGTTTTTCACCAAAATCACCACCAAGCCACAAAATCAAGCCAAAACACCAAAATCATGAACTTGGCTATGCACCAACCATGTCAAGATCAATTCCTTTTGATCCCAAACTTCTCCCACATCACTTTGAAGGCATTTGTGAGGATTGAGTCCAGCCAGTTTTCCAAAACCATGATTTTCGTTTTTCACCAAAATCACCACCAAGCCACAAAATCAAGCCAAAACACCAAAATCATGAACTTGGCTATGCACCAACCATGTCAAGATCAATTCCTTTTGATCCCAAACTTCTCCCACATCACTTTGAAGGCATTTGTGAGGATTCAGTCCAGCCACTTTTCCAAAACCATGATTTTCGTTTTTCACCAAAATCACCACCAAGCCACAAAATCAAGCCAAAACACCAAAATCATGAACTTTGCTATGCACCAACCATGTCAAGATCAATTCCTTTTGATCCCAAACTTCTCCCACATCACTTTGAAGGCATTTGTGAGGATTGAGTCCAGCCACTTTTCCAAAACCATGATTTTCGTTTTTCACCAAAATCACCACCAAGCCACAAAATCAAGCCAAAACACCAAAATCATGAACTTTGCTATGCACCAACCATGTCAAGATCAATTCCTTTTGATCCCAAACTTCTCCCACATCACTTTGAAGGCATTTGTGAGGATTGAGTCCAGCCAGTTTTCCAAAACCATGATTTTCGTTTTTCACCAAAATCACCACCAAGCCACAAAATCACCACCAAGTCACAAAATCATGAACTTGGCTATGCACCAACCATGTCAAGATCAATTCCTTTTGATCCCAAACTTCTCCCACATCACTTTGAAGGCATTTGTGAGGATTGAGTCCAGCCAGTTTTCCAAAACCATGATTTTCGTTTTTCACCAAAATCACCACCAAGCCACAAAATCATGAACTTGGCTATGCACCAACCATGTCAAGATCAATTCCTTTTGATCCCAAACTTCTCCCACATCACTTTGAAGACATTTGTGAGGATTGAGTCCAGCCAGTTTTCCAAAACCATGATTTTCGTTTTTCACCAAAATCACCACCAAGTCACAAAATCAAGCCAAAAATCCAAAATCATGGCACTTGGCTATGCACCAACCATGTCAAGATCAATTCCTTTTGCTCCCAAACTTCTCCCACATCACTTTGAAGGCATTTGTGAGGATTGAGTCCAGCCAGTTTTCCAAAACCATGATTTTCGTTTTTCACCAAAATCACCACCAAGCCACAAAATCAAGCCAAAACACCAAAATCATGAACTTGGCTATGCACCAACCATGTCAAGATCAATTCCTTTTGATCCCAAACTTCTCCCACATCACTTTGAAGGCATTTGTGAGGATTGAGTCCAGCCAGTTTTCCAAAACCATGATTTTCGTTTTTCACCAAAATCACCACCAAGCCACAAAATCAAGCCAAAACACCAAAATCATGAACTTGGCTATGCACCAACCATGTCAAGATCAATTCCTTTTGATCCCAAACTTCTCCCACATCACTTTGAAGGCATTTGTGAGGATTGAGTCCAGCCAGTTTTCCAAAACCATGATTTTCGTTTTTCACCAAAATCACCACCAAGCCACAAAGTCAAGCCAAAACACCAAAATCATGAACTTGGCTATGCACCAACCATGTCAAGATCAATTCCTTTTGATCCCAAACTTCTCCCACATCACTTTGAAGGCATTTTTGAGGATTCAGTCCAGCCACTTTTCCAAAACCATGATTTTCGTTTTTCACCAAAATCACCACCAAGCCACAAAATCAAGCCAAAACACCAAAATCATGAACTTGGCTATGCACCAACCATGTCAAGATCAATTCCTTTTGATCCCAAACTTCTCCCACATCACTTTGAAGGCATTTGTGAGGATTGAGTCCAGCCAGTTTTCCAAAACCATGATTTTCGTTTTTCACCAAAATCACCACCAAGCCACAAAATCAAGCCAAAACACCAAAATCATGAACTTGGCTATGCACCAACCATGTCAAGATCAATTCCTTTTGATCCCAAACTTCTCCCACATCACTTTGAAGGCATTTGTGAGGATTCAGTCCAGCCACTTTTCCAAAACCATGATTTTCGTTTTTCACCAAAATCACCACCAAGCCACAAAATCAAGCCAAAACACCAAAATCATGAACTTGGCTATGCACCAACCATGTCAAGATCAATTCCTTTTGATCCCAAACTTCTCCCACATCACTTTGAAGGCATTTGTGAGGATTGAGTCCAGCCAGTTTTCCAAAACCATGATTTTCGTTTTTCACCAAAATCACCACCAAGCCACAAAATCAAGCCAAAACACCAAAATCAAAAACTTTGCTATGCACCAACCATGTCAAGATCAATTCCTTTTGATCCCAAACTTCTCCCACATCACTTTGAAGGCATTTGTGAGGATTGAGTCCAGCCACTTTTCCAAAACCATGATTTTCGTTTTTCACCAAAATCACCACCAAGCCACAAAATCAAGCCAAAACACCAAAATCATGAACTTTGCTATGCACCAACCATGTCAAGATCAATTCCTTTTGATCCCAAACTTCTCCCACATCACTTTGAAGGCATTTGTGAGGATTGAGTCCAGCCAGTTTTCCAAAACCATGATTTTCGTTTTTCACCAAAATCACCACCAAGCCACAAAATCAAGCCAAAACACCAAAATCATGAACTTTGCTATGCACCAACCATGTCAAGATCAATTCCTTTTGATCCCAAACTTCTCCCACATCACTTTGAAGGCATTTGTGAGGATTGAGTCCAGCCACTTTTCCAAAACCATGATTTTCGTTTTTCACCAAAATCACCACCAAGCCACAAAATCAAGCCAAAACACCAAAATCATGAACTTTGCTATGCACCAACCATGTCAAGATCAATTCCTTTTGATCCCAAACTTCTCCCACATCACTTTGAAGGCATTTGTGAGGATTGAGTCCAGCCAGTTTTCCAAAACCATGATTTTCGTTTTTCACCAAAATCACCACCAAGCCACAAAATCACCACCAAGTCACAAAATCATGAACTTGGCTATGCACCAACCATGTCAAGATCAATTCCTTTTGATCCCAAACTTCTCCCACATCACTTTGAAGGCATTTGTGAGGATTGAGTCCAGCCAGTTTTCCAAAACCATGATTTTCGTTTTTCACCAAAATCACCACCAAGCCACAAAATCACCACCAAGTCACAAAATCATGAACTTGGCTATGCACCAACCATGTCAAGATCAATTCCTTTTGATCCCAAACTTCTCCCACATCACTTTGAAGGCATTTGTGAGGATTGAGTCCAGCCAGTTTTCCAAAACCATGATTTTCGTTTTTCACCAAAATCACCACCAAGCCACAAAATCATGAACTTGGCTATGCACCAACCATGTCAAGATCAATTCCTTTTGATCCCAAACTTCTCCCACATCACTTTGAAGGCATTTGTGAGGATTGAGTCCAGCCAGTTTTCCAAAACCATGATTTTCGTTTTTCACCAAAATCACCACCAAGTCACAAAATCATGAACTTGGCTATGCACCAACCATGTCAAGATCAATTCCTTTTGATCCCAAACTTCTCCCACATCACTTTGAAGACATTTGTGAGGATTGAGTCCAGCCAGTTTTCCAAAACCATGATTTTCGTTTTTCACCAAAATCACCACCAAGTCACAAAATCAAGCCAAAAATCCAAAATCATGGCACTTGGCTATGCACCAACCATGTCAAGATCAATTCCTTTTGCTCCCAAACTTCTCCCACATCACTTTGAAGGCATTTGTGAGGATTGAGTCCAGCCAGTTTTCCAAAACCATGATTTTCGTTTTTCACCAAAATCACCACCAAGCCACAAAATCAAGCCAAAACACCAAAATCATGAACTTGGCTATGCACCAACCATGTCAAGATCAATTCCTTTTGATCCCAAACTTCTCCCACATCACTTTGAAGGCATTTGTGAGGATTGAGTCCAGCCAGTTTTCCAAAACCATGATTTTCGTTTTTCACCAAAATCACCACCAAGCCACAAAATCAAGCCAAAACACCAAAATCATGAACTTGGCTATGCACCAACCATGTCAAGATCAATTCCTTTTGATCCCAAACTTCTCCCACATCACTTTGAAGGCATTTGTGAGGATTGAGTCCAGCCAGTTTTCCAAAACCATGATTTTCGTTTTTCACCAAAATCACCACCAAGCCACAAAATCAAGCCAAAACACCAAAATCATGAACTTGGCTATGCACCAACCATGTCAAGATCAATTCCTTTTGATCCCAAACTTCTCCCACATCACTTTGAAGGCATTTGTGAGGATTCAGTCCAGCCACTTTTCCAAAACCATGATTTTCGTTTTTCACCAAAATCACCACCAAGCCACAAAATCAAGCCAAAACACCAAAATCATGAACTTTGCTATGCACCAACCATGTCAAGATCAATTCCTTTTGATCCCAAACTTCTCCCACATCACTTTGAAGGCATTTGTGAGGATTGAGTCCAGCCACTTTTCCAAAACCATGATTTTCGTTTTTCACCAAAATCACCACCAAGCCACAAAATCAAGCCAAAACACCAAAATCATGAACTTTGCTATGCACCAACCATGTCAAGATCAATTCCTTTTGATCCCAAACTTCTCCCACATCACTTTGAAGGCATTTGTGAGGATTGAGTCCAGCCAGTTTTCCAAAACCATGATTTTCGTTTTTCACCAAAATCACCACCAAGCCACAAAATCACCACCAAGTCACAAAATCATGAACTTGGCTATGCACCAACCATGTCAAGATCAATTCCTTTTGATCCCAAACTTCTCCCACATCACTTTGAAGGCATTTGTGAGGATTGAGTCCAGCCAGTTTTCCAAAACCATGATTTTCGTTTTTCACCAAAATCACCACCAAGCCACAAAATCACCACCAAGTCACAAAATCATGAACTTGGCTATGCACCAACCATGTCAAGATCAATTCCTTTTGATCCCAAACTTCTCCCACATCACTTTGAAGGCATTTGTGAGGATTGAGTCCAGCCAGTTTTCCAAAACCATGATTTTCGTTTTTCACCAAAATCACCACCAAGCCACAAAATCATGAACTTGGCTATGCACCAACCATGTCAAGATCAATTCCTTTTGATCCCAAACTTCTCCCACATCACTTTGAAGGCATTTGTGAGGATTGAGTCCAGCCAGTTTTCCAAAACCATGATTTTCGTTTTTCACCAAAATCACCACCAAGTCACAAAATCATGAACTTGGCTATGCACCAACCATGTCAAGATCAATTCCTTTTGATCCCAAACTTCTCCCACATCACTTTGAAGACATTTGTGAGGATTGAGTCCAGCCAGTTTTCCAAAACCATGATTTTCGTTTTTCACCAAAATCACCACCAAGTCACAAAATCAAGCCAAAAATCCAAAATCATGGCACTTGGCTATGCACCAACCATGTCAAGATCAATTCCTTTTGCTCCCAAACTTCTCCCACATCACTTTGAAGGCATTTGTGAGGATTGAGTCCAGCCAGTTTTCCAAAACCATGATTTTCGTTTTTCACCAAAATCACCACCAAGCCACAAAATCAAGCCAAAACACCAAAATCATGAACTTGGCTATGCACCAACCATGTCAAGATCAATTCCTTTTGATCCCAAACTTCTCCCACATCACTTTGAAGGCATTTGTGAGGATTGAGTCCAGCCAGTTTTCCAAAACCATGATTTTCGTTTTTCACCAAAATCACCACCAAGCCACAAAATCAAGCCAAAACACCAAAATCATGAACTTGGCTATGCACCAACCATGTCAAGATCAATTCCTTTTGATCCCAAACTTCTCCCACATCACTTTGAAGGCATTTGTGAGGATTGAGTCCAGCCAGTTTTCCAAAACCATGATTTTCGTTTTTCACCAAAATCACCACCAAGCCACAAAATCAAGCCAAAACACCAAAATCATGAACTTGGCTATGCACCAACCATGTCAAGATCAATTCCTTTTGATCCCAAACTTCTCCCACATCACTTTGAAGGCATTTGTGAGGATTCAGTCCAGCCACTTTTCCAAAACCATGATTTTCGTTTTTCACCAAAATCACCACCAAGCCACAAAATCAAGCCAAAACACCAAAATCATGAACTTTGCTATGCACCAACCATGTCAAGATCAATTCCTTTTGATCCCAAACTTCTCCCACATCACTTTGAAGGCATTTGTGAGGATTGAGTCCAGCCACTTTTCCAAAACCATGATTTTCGTTTTTCACCAAAATCACCACCAAGCCACAAAATCAAGCCAAAACACCAAAATCATGAACTTTGCTATGCACCAACCATGTCAAGATCAATTCCTTTTGATCCCAAACTTCTCCCACATCACTTTGAAGGCATTTGTGAGGATTGAGTCCAGCCAGTTTTCCAAAACCATGATTTTCGTTTTTCACCAAAATCACCACCAAGCCACAAAATCACCACCAAGTCACAAAATCATGAACTTGGCTATGCACCAACCATGTCAAGATCAATTCCTTTTGATCCCAAACTTCTCCCACATCACTTTGAAGGCATTTGTGAGGATTGAGTCCAGCCAGTTTTCCAAAACCATGATTTTCGTTTTTCACCAAAATCACCACCAAGCCACAAAATCACCACCAAGTCACAAAATCATGAACTTGGCTATGCACCAACCATGTCAAGATCAATTCCTTTTGATCCCAAACTTCTCCCACATCACTTTGAAGGCATTTGTGAGGATTGAGTCCAGCCAGTTTTCCAAAACCATGATTTTCGTTTTTCACCAAAATCACCACCAAGCCACAAAATCATGAACTTGGCTATGCACCAACCATGTCAAGATCAATTCCTTTTGATCCCAAACTTCTCCCACATCACTTTGAAGGCATTTGTGAGGATTGAGTCCAGCCAGTTTTCCAAAACCATGATTTTCGTTTTTCACCAAAATCACCACCAAGTCACAAAATCATGAACTTGGCTATGCACCAACCATGTCAAGATCAATTCCTTTTGATCCCAAACTTCTCCCACATCACTTTGAAGACATTTGTGAGGATTGAGTCCAGCCAGTTTTCCAAAACCATGATTTTCGTTTTTCACCAAAATCACCACCAAGTCACAAAATCAAGCCAAAAATCCAAAATCATGGCACTTGGCTATGCACCAACCATGTCAAGATCAATTCCTTTTGCTCCCAAACTTCTCCCACATCACTTTGAAGGCATTTGTGAGGATTAAGTCCAGGCAGTTTTCCAAAACCATGATTTTCGTTTTTCACCAAAATCACCACCAAGCCACAAAATCAAGCCAAAACACCAAAATCATGAACTTGGCTATGCACCAACCATGTCAAGATCAATTCCTTTTGATCCCAAACTTCTCCCACATCACTTTGAAGGCATTTGTGAGGATTGAGTCCAGCCAGTTTTCCAAAACCATGATTTTCGTTTTTCACCAAAATCACCACCAAGCCACAAAATCAAGCCAAAACACCAAAATCATGAACTTGGCTATGCACCAACCATGTCAAGATCAATTCCTTTTGATCCCAAACTTCTCCCACATCACTTTGAAGGCATTTGTGAGGATTGAGTCCAGCCAGTTTTCCAAAACCATGATTTTCGTTTTTCACCAAAATCACCACCAAGCCACAAAATCAAGCCAAAACACCAAAATCATGAACTTGGCTATGCACCAACCATGTCAAGATCAATTCCTTTTGATCCCAAACTTCTCCCACATCACTTTGAAGGCATTTGTGAGGATTCAGTCCAGCCACTTTTCCAAAACCATGATTTTCGTTTTTCACCAAAATCACCACCAAGCCACAAAATCAAGCCAAAACACCAAAATCATGAACTTTGCTATGCACCAACCATGTCAAGATCAATTCCTTTTGATCCCAAACTTCTCCCACATCACTTTGAAGGCATTTGTGAGGATTGAGTCCAGCCACTTTTCCAAAACCATGATTTTCGTTTTTCACCAAAATCACCACCAAGCCACAAAATCAAGCCAAAACACCAAAATCATGAACTTTGCTATGCACCAACCATGTCAAGATCAATTCCTTTTGATCCCAAACTTCTCCCACATCACTTTGAAGGCATTTGTGAGGATTGAGTCCAGCCAGTTTTCCAAAACCATGATTTTCGTTTTTCACCAAAATCACCACCAAGCCACAAAATCACCACCAAGTCACAAAATCATGAACTTGGCTATGCACCAACCATGTCAAGATCAATTCCTTTTGATCCCAAACTTCTCCCACATCACTTTGAAGGCATTTGTGAGGATTGAGTCCAGCCAGTTTTCCAAAACCATGATTTTCGTTTTTCACCAAAATCACCACCAAGCCACAAAATCACCACCAAGTCACAAAATCATGAACTTGGCTATGCACCAACCATGTCAAGATCAATTCCTTTTGATCCCAAACTTCTCCCACATCACTTTGAAGGCATTTGTGAGGATTGAGTCCAGCCAGTTTTCCAAAACCATGATTTTCGTTTTTCACCAAAATCACCACCAAGCCACAAAATCATGAACTTGGCTATGCACCAACCATGTCAAGATCAATTCCTTTTGATCCCAAACTTCTCCCACATCACTTTGAAGGCATTTGTGAGGATTGAGTCCAGCCAGTTTTCCAAAACCATGATTTTCGTTTTTCACCAAAATCACCACCAAGTCACAAAATCATGAACTTGGCTATGCACCAACCATGTCAAGATCAATTCCTTTTGATCCCAAACTTCTCCCACATCACTTTGAAGACATTTGTGAGGATTGAGTCCAGCCAGTTTTCCAAAACCATGATTTTCGTTTTTCACCAAAATCACCACCAAGTCACAAAATCAAGCCAAAAATCCAAAATCATGGCACTTGGCTATGCACCAACCATGTCAAGATCAATTCCTTTTGCTCCCAAACTTCTCCCACATCACTTTGAAGGCATTTGTGAGGATTGAGTCCAGCCAGTTTTCCAAAACCATGATTTTCGTTTTTCACCAAAATCACCACCAAGCCACAAAATCAAGCCAAAACACCAAAATCATGAACTTGGCTATGCACCAACCATGTCAAGATCAATTCCTTTTGATCCCAAACTTCTCCCACATCACTTTGAAGGCATTTGTGAGGATTGAGTCCAGCCAGTTTTCCAAAACCATGATTTTCGTTTTTCACCAAAATCACCACCAAGCCACAAAATCAAGCCAAAACACCAAAATCATGATCTTTGCTATGCACCAACCATGTCAAGATCAATTCCTTTTGATCCCAAACTTCTCCCACATCACTTTGAAGGCATTTGTGAGGATTGAGTCCAGCCAGTTTTCCAAAACCATGATTTTCGTTTTTCACCAAAATCACCACCAAGCCACAAAATCACCACCAAGTCACAAAATCATGAACTTGGCTATGCACCAACCATGTCAAGATCAATTCCTTTTGATCCCAAACTTCTCCCACATCACTTTGAACGCATTTGTGAGGATTGAGTCCAGCCAGTTTTCCAAAACCATGATTTTCGTTTTTCACCAAAATCACCACCAAGCCACAAAATCACCACCAAGTCACAAAATCATGAACTTGGCTATGCACCAACCATGTCAAGATCAATTCCTTTTGATCCCAAACTTCTCCCACATCACTTTGAAGGCATTTGTGAGGATTGAGTCCAGCCAGTTTTCCAAAACCATGATTTTCGTTTTTCACCAAAATCACCACCAAGCCACAAAATCATGAACTTGGCTATGCACCAACCATGTCAAGATCAATTCCTTTTGATCCCAAACTTCTCCCACATCACTTTGAAGGCATTTGTGAGGATTGAGTCCAGCCAGTTTTCCAAAACCATGATTTTCGTTTTTCACCAAAATCACCACCAAGTCACAAAATCATGAACTTGGCTATGCACCAACCATGTCAAGATCAATTCCTTTTGATCCCAAACTTCTCCCACATCACTTTGAAGACATTTGTGAGGATTGAGTCCAGCCAGTTTTCCAAAACCATGATTTTCGTTTTTCACCAAAATCACCACCAAGTC
>NC_143508.1:54497500-54500000 GCF_051622355.1 Phaseolus vulgaris | reverse complement strand
GGCATTTGTGAGGATTGAGTCCAGCCAGTTTTCCAAAACCAACATTTTCGTTTTTCACCAAAATCACCACCAAGTCACAAAATCATGAACTTGGCTATGCACCAACCATGTCAAGATCAATTCCTTTTGATCCCAAACTTCTCCCACATCACTTTGAAGGCATTTGTGAGGATTGAGTCCAGCCAGTTTTCCAAAACCATGATTTTCGTTTTTCACCAAAATCACCACCAAGCCACAAAATCAAGCCAAAACACCAAAATCATGAACTTGGCTATGCACCAACCATGTCAAGATCAATTCCTTTTGATCCCAAACTTCTCCCACATCACTTTGAAGGCATTTGTGAGGATTCAGTCCAGCCACTTTTCCAAAACCATGATTTTCGTTTTTCACCAAAATCACCACCAAGCCACAAAATCAAGCCAAAACACCAAAATCATGAACTTGGCTATGCACCAACCATGTCAAGATCAATTCCTTTTGATCCCAAACTTCTCCCACATCACTTTGAAGGCATTTGTGAGGATTGAGTCCAGCCAGTTTTCCAAAACCATGATTTTCGTTTTTCACCAAAATCACCACCAAGCCACAAAATCAAGCCAAAACACCAAAATCATGAACTTTGCTATGCACCAACCATGTCAAGATCAATTCCTTTTGATCCCAAACTTCTCCCACATCACTTTGAAGGCATTTGTGAGGATTGAGTCCAGCCAGTTTTCCAAAACCATGATTTTCGTTTTTCACCAAAATCACCACCAAGCCACAAAATCACCACCAAGTCACAAAATCATGAACTTGGCTATGCACCAACCATGTCAAGATCAATTCCTTTTGATCCCAAACTTCTCCCACATCACTTTGAAGGCATTTGTGAGGATTGAGTCCAGCCAGTTTTCCAAAACCATGATTTTCGTTTTTCACCAAAATCACCACCAAGCCACAAAATCAAGCCAAAACACCAAAATCATGAACTTGGCTATGCACCAACCATGTCAAGATCAATTCCTTTTGATCCCAAACTTCTCCCACATCACTTTGAAGGCATTTGTGAGGATTGAGTCCAGCCAGTTTTCCAAAACCATGATTTTCGTTTTTCACCAAAATCACCACCAAGCCACAAAATCAAGCCAAAACACCAAAATCATGAACTTGGCTATGCACCAACCATGTCAAGATCAATTCCTTTTGATCCCAAACTTCTCCCACATCACTTTGAAGGCATTTGTGAGGATTCAGTCCAGCCACTTTTCCAAAACCATGATTTTCGTTTTTCACCAAAATCACCACCAAGCCACAAAATCAAGCCAAAACACCAAAATCATGAACTTGGCTATGCACCAACCATGTCAAGATCAATTCCTTTTGATCCCAAACTTCTCCCACATCACTTTGAAGGCATTTGTGAGGATTGAGTCCAGCCAGTTTTCCAAAACCATGATTTTCGTTTTTCACCAAAATCACCACCAAGCCACAAAATCAAGCCAAAACACCAAAATCATGAACTTGGCTATGCACCAACCATGTCAAGATCAATTCCTTTTGATCCCAAACTTCTCCCACATCACTTTGAAGGCATTTGTGAGGATTCAGTCCAGCCACTTTTCCAAAACCATGATTTTCGTTTTTCACCAAAATCACCACCAAGCCACAAAATCAAGCCAAAACACCAAAATCATGAACTTGGCTATGCACCAACCATGTCAAGATCAATTCCTTTTGATCCCAAACTTCTCCCACATCACTTTGAAGGCATTTGTGAGGATTCAGTCCAGCCACTTTTCCAAAACCATGATTTTCGTTTTTCACCAAAATCACCACCAAGCCACAAAATCAAGCCAAAACACCAAAATCATGAACTTGGCTATGCACCAACCATGTCAAGATCAATTCCTTTTGATCCCAAACTTCTCCCACATCACTTTGAAGGCATTTGTGAGGATTCAGTCCAGCCAGTTTTCCAAAACCATGATTTTCGTTTTTCACCAAAATCACCACCAAGCCACAAAATCAAGCCAAAACACCAAAATCATGAACTTGGCTATGCACCAACCATGTCAAGATCAATTCCTTTTGATCCCAAACTTCTCCCACATCACTTTGAAGGCATTTGTGAGGATTCAGTCCAGCCAGTTTTCCAAAACCATGATTTTCGTTTTTCACCAAAATCACCACCAAGCCACAAAATTAAGCCAAAACACCAAAATCATGAACTTTGCTATGCACCAACCATGTCAAGATCAATTCCTTTTGATCCCAAACTTCTCCCACATCACTTTGAAGGCATTTGTGAGGATTGAGTCCAGCCAGTTTTCCAAAACCATGATTTTCGTTTTTCACCAAAATCACCACCAAGCCACAAAATCAAGCCAAAACACCAAAATCATGAACTTTGCTATGCACCAACCATGTCAAGATCAATTCCTTTTGATCCCAAACTTCTCCCACATCACTTTGAAGGCATTTGTGAGGATTGAGTCCAGCCAGTTTTCCAAAACCA
>NC_143508.1:54485000-54487500 GCF_051622355.1 Phaseolus vulgaris | reverse complement strand
GCCAAAACACCAAAATCATGAACTTGGCTATGCACCAACCATGTCAAGATCAATTCCTTTTGATCCCAAACTTCTCCCACATCACTTTGAAGGCATTTGTGAGGATTGAGTCCAGCCAGTTTTCCAAAACCATGATTTTCGTTTTTCACCAAAATCACCACCAAGCCACAAAATCAAGCCAAAACACCAAAATCATGAACTTGGCTATGCACCAACCATGTCAAGATCAATTCCTTTTGATCCCAAACTTCTCCCACATCACTTTGAAGGCATTTGTGAGGATTGAGTCCAGCCAGTTTTCCAAAACCATGATTTTCGTTTTTCACCAAAATCACCACCAAGCCACAAAATCAAGCCAAAACACCAAAATCATGAACTTGGCTATGCACCAACCATGTCAAGATCAATTCCTTTTGATCCCAAACTTCTCCCACATCACTTTGAAGGCATTTGTGAGGATTCAGTCCAGCCACTTTTCCAAAACCATGATTTTCGTTTTTCACCAAAATCACCACCAAGCCACAAAATCAAGCCAAAACACCAAAATCATGAACTTGGCTATGCACCAACCATGTCAAGATCAATTCCTTTTGATCCCAAACTTCTCCCACGTCACTTTGAAGGCATTTGTGAGGATTGAGTCCAGCCAGTTTTCCAAAACCATGATTTTCGTTTTTCACCAAAATCACCACCAAGTCACAAAATCAAGCCAAAAATCCAAAATCATGGCACTTGGCTATGCACCAACCATGTCAAGATCAATTCCTTTTGCTCCCAAACTTCTCCCACATCACTTTGAAGGCATTTGTGAGGATTGAGTCCAGCCAGTTTTCCAAAACCATGATTTTCGTTTTTCACCAAAATCACCACCAAGCCACAAAATCAAGCCAAAACACCAAAATCATGAACTTGGCTATGCACCAACCATGTCAAGATCAATTCCTTTTGATCCCAAACTTCTCCCACATCACTTTGAAGGCATTTGTGAGGATTGAGTCCAGCCAGTTTTCCAAAACCATGATTTTCGTTTTTCACCAAAATCACCACCAAGCCACAAAATCAAGCCAAAACACCTAAATCATGAACTTGGCTATGCACCAACCATGTCAAGATCAATTCCTTTTGATCCCAAACTTCTCCCACATCACTTTGAAGGCATTTGTGAGGATTGAGTCCAGCCAGTTTTCCAAAACCATGATTTTCGTTTTTCACCAAAATCACCACCAAGCCACAAAATAAAGCCAAAACACCAAAATCATGAACTTGGCTATGCACCAACCATGTCAAGATCAATTCCTTTTGATCCCAAACTTCTCCCACATCACTTTGAAGGCATTTGTGAGGATTCAGTCCAGCCACTTTTCCAAAACCATGATTTTCGTTTTTCACCAAAATCACCACCAAGCCACAAAATCAAGCCAAAACACCAAAATCATGAACTTGGCTATGCACCAACCATGTCAAGATCAATTCCTTTTGATCCCAAACTTCTCCCACATCACTTTGAAGGCATTTGTGAGGATTGAGTCCAGCCAGTTTTCCAAAACCATGATTTTCGTTTTTCACCAAAATCACCACCAAGCCACAAAATCAAGCCAAAACACCAAAATCATGAACTTGGCTATGCACCAACCATGTCAAGATCAATTCCTTTTGATCCCAAACTTCTCCCACATCACTTTGAAGGCATTTGTGAGGATTCAGTCCAGCCACTTTTCCAAAACCATGATTTTCGTTTTTCACCAAAATCACCACCAAGCCACAAAATCAAGCCAAAACACCAAAATCATGAACTTGGCTATGCACCAACCATGTCAAGATCAATTCCTTTTGATCCCAAACTTCTCCCACATCACTTTGAAGGCATTTGTGAGGATTCAGTCCAGCCAGTTTTCCAAAACCATGATTTTCGTTTTTCACCAAAATCACCACCAAGCCACAAAATCAAGCCAAAACACCAAAATCATGAACTTGGCTATGCACCAACCATGTCAAGATCAATTCCTTTTGATCCCAAACTTCTCCCACATCACTTTGAAGGCATTTGTGAGGATTGAGTCCAGCCAGTTTTCCAAAACCATGATTTTCGTTTTTCACCAAAATCACCACCAAGCCACAAAATCACCACCAAGTCACAAAATCATGAACTTGGCTATGCACCAACCATGTCAAGATCAATTCCTTTTGATCCCAAACTTCTCCCACATCACTTTGAAGGCATTTGTGAGGATTGAGTCCAGCCAGTTTTCCAAAACCATGATTTTCGTTTTTCACCAAAATCACCACCAAGCCACAAAATCATGAACTTGGCTATGCACCAACCATGTCAAGATCAATTCCTTTTGATCCCAAACTTCTCCCACATCACTTTGAAGGCATTTGTGAGGATTGAGTCCAGCCAGTTTTCCAAAACCATGATTTTCGTTTTTCACCAAAATCACCACCAAGCCACAAAATCAAGCCAAAACACCAAAATCATGAACTTGGCTATGCACCAACC
>NC_143508.1:54472500-54475000 GCF_051622355.1 Phaseolus vulgaris | reverse complement strand
TGATTTTTTCCAGTCCATCCCATAATAATATCAAGAAGGTGCCCACCAAGTTTCCTTAGGATTGGCCAAGGTTTCGAATTTTCATGAATTTTTTTCAAAACCCTCTATTTTCCAACATTTCAAAAATTCAAAACCACATCAAGATGGCTTGGTTTTGATACCAAACTTTCTAGATCTCATTCTGCATGCATTTGTGACACTTTCCAACCAACAAAACTCAAAAACCACCACTTTGAAAATTTCATGATTCTTGGCACACCACCAAGTCACAAAATCAAGCCAAAACACCAAAATCTTGGAACTTGGCTATGCACCAACCATGCCAAGATCAATTCCTTTTGATCCCAAACTTCTCCCACATCACTTTGAAGGCATTTGTGAGGATTGAGTCCAGCCAGTTTTCCAAAACCATGATTTTCGTTTTTCACCAAAATCACCACCAAGTCACAAAATCAAGCCAAAAATCCAAAATCATGGCACTTGGCTATGCACCAACCACGTCAAGATCAATTCCTTTTGCTCCCAAACTTCTCCCACATCACTTTGAAGGCATTTGTGAGGATTGAATCCAGCCAGTTTTCCAAAACCATGATTTTCGTTTTTCACCAAAATCACCACCAAGCCACAAAATCAAGCCAAAACACCAAAATCATGAACTTGGCTATGCACCAACCATGTCAAGATCAATTCCTTTTGATCCCAAACTTCTCCCACATCACTTTGAAGGCATTTGTGAGGATTGAGTCCAGCCAGTTTTCCAAAACCATGATTTTCGTTTTTCACCAAAATCACCACCAAGCCACAAAATCAAGCCAAAACACCAAAATCATGAACTTGGCTATGCACCAACCATGTCAAGATCAATTCCTTTTGATCCCAAACTTCTCCCACATCACTTTGAAGGCATTTGTGAGGATTGAGTCCAGCCAGTTTTCCAAAACCATGATTTTCGTTTTTCACCAAAATCACCACCAAGTCACAAAATCATGAACTTGGCTATGCACCAACCATGTCAAGATCAATTCCTTTTGATCCCAAACTTCTCCCACATCACTTTGAAGGCATTTGTGAGGATTGAGTCCAGCCAGTTTTCCAAAACCATGATTTTCGTTTTTCACCAAAATCACCACCAAGCCACAAAATCAAGCCAAAACACCAAAATCATGAACTTTGCTATGCACCAACCATGTCAAGATCAATTCCTTTTGATCCCAAACTTCTCCCACATCACTTTGAAGGCATTTGTGAGGATTGAGTCCAGCCAGTTTTCCAAAACCATGATTTTCGTTTTTCACCAAAATCACCACCAAGCCACAAAATCAAGCCAAAACACCAAAATCATGAACTTTGCTATGCACCAACCATGTCAAGATCAATTCCTTTTGATCCCAAACTTCTCCCACATCACTTTGAAGGCATTTGTGAGGATTGAGTCCAGCCAGTTTTCCAAAACCATGATTTTCGTTTTTCACCAAAATCACCACCAAGCCACAAAATCAAGCCAAAACACCAAAATCATGAACTTTGCTATGCACCAACCATGTCAAGATCAATTCCTTTTGATCCCAAACTTCTCCCACATCACTTTGAAGGCATTTGTGAGGATTGAGTCCAGCCAGTTTTCCAAAACCATGATTTTCGTTTTTCACCAAAATCACCACCAAGCCACAAAATCAAGCCAAAACACCAAAATCATGAACTTGGCTATGCACCAACCATGTCAAGATCAATTCCTTTTGATCCCAAACTTCTCCCACATCACTTTGAAGGCATTTGTGAGGATTGAGTCCAGCCAGTTTTCCAAAACCATGATTTTCGTTTTTCACCAAAATCACCACCAAGCCACAAAATCAAGCCAAAACACCAAAATCATGAACTTGGCTATGCACCAACCATGTCAAGATCAATTCCTTTTGATCCCAAACTTCTCCCACATCACTTTGAAGGCATTTGTGAGGATTGAGTCCAGCCAGTTTTCCAAAACCATGATTTTCGTTTTTCACCAAAATCACCACCAAGCCACAAAATCAAGCCAAAACACCTAAATCATGAACTTGGCTATGCACCAACCATGTCAAGATCAATTCCTTTTGATCCCAAACTTCTCCCACATCACTTTGAAGGCATTTGTGAGGATTGAGTCCAGCCAGTTTTCCAAAACCATGATTTTCGTTTTTCACCAAAATTACCACCAAGCCACAAAATCAAGCCAAAACACCAAAATCATGAACTTGGCTATGCACCAACCATGTCAAGATCAATTCCTTTTGATCCCAAACTTCTCCCACATCACTTTGAAGGCATTTGTGAGGATTGAGTCCAGCCAGTTTTCCAAAACCATGATTTTCGTTTTTCACCAAAATCACCACCAAGCCACAAAATCAAGCCAAAACACCAAAATCATGAACTTGGCTATGCACCAACCATGTCAAGATCAATTCCTTTTGATCCCAAACTTCTCCCACATCACTTTGAAGGCATTTGTGAGGATTGAGTCCAG
>NC_143508.1:54440000-54442500 GCF_051622355.1 Phaseolus vulgaris | reverse complement strand
CTGATGACATTACCCCCCCGGCCGGCAGCAAGCCAGACATGATGGCCCCTTCCCCGCGAACGGTTGGAAGCCATACCCCCTTCGTGATGCTCACAAGTCTAGAAATGAGCCACACAACGAAAATCCCACCAGCGTGCCACAAATCCACATAACAGATTCACATTTTTTCCCACCGGGTCAGTCGGCCGGAACCGACGGCGGCCACCACCATGCCGCCGCCCACAACGGGTGACACCAACCCAAGTTGGTGGATCACCCATGTGTGGGCGTTTTGACTTGCCCCACCACAAAGCAAGCCAAAACAGGGGGGAATGAAGGGACCGCACCAGAATTTTCCATGGTGCAAGAGCTGGCTGCATTGAGGAACACCCCCCCCTATAATAGCTAAATATGCAAAAGCCACTTTTGTACAAGTAGATACACTTTTTTTGAGTAGACATAAGTTCTGTTTTGGGACCTAGAGAACGAATTTTCACGAGATTTTTTGCAGGGATCCTCATAAAAATGGTACAACATTGCCTGCAAAAAATTAGAATTTTTCGACATGGGGAAGTATTTTTTTTATTTTTCCAAAGACCCGAAATGTGGAAAATCGGGAAAAATGGAAAAACGTATCTAGACACCGTCTTTTTGCGTGATTTTTTCCAGTCCATCCCATAATAATATCAAGAAGGTGCCCACCAAGTTTCGTTAGGATTGGCCAAGGTTTCGAATTTTCATGAATTTTTTTCAAAACCCTCTATTTTCCAACATTTCAAAAATTCAAAACCACATCAAGATGGCTTGGTTTTGATACCAAACTTTCTAGACCTCATTCTGCATGCATTTGTGACACTTTCCAACCAACAAAACTCAAAAACCACCACTTTGAAAATTTCATGATTCTTGGCACACCACCAAGTCACAAAATCAAGCCAAAACACCAAAATCTTGGAACTTGGCTATGCACCAACCATGCCAAGATCAATTCCTTTTGATCCCAAACTTCTCCCACATCACTTTGAAGGCATTTGTGAGGATTGAGTCCAGCCAGTTTTCCAAAACCATGATTTTCGTTTTTCACCAAAATCACCACCAAGTCACAAAATCAAGCCAAAAATCCAAAATCATGGCACTTGGCTATGCACCAACCATGTCAAGATCAATTCCTTTTGCTCCCAAACTTCTCCCACATCACTTTGAAGGCATTTGTGAGGATTGAGTCCAGCCAGTTTTCCAAAACCATGATTTTCGTTTTTCACCAAAATCACCACCAAGCCACAAAATCAAGCCAAAACACCAAAATCATGAACTTGGCTATGCACCAACCATGTCAAGATCAATTCCTTTTGATCCCAAACTTCTCCCACATCACTTTGAAGGCATTTGTGAGGATTGAGTCCAGCCAGTTTTCCAAAACCATGATTTTCGTTTTTCACCAAAATCACCACCAAGCCACAAAATCAAGCCAAAACACCAAAATCATGAACTTGGCTATGCACCAACCATGTCAAGATCAATTCCTTTTGATCCCAAACTTCTCCCACATCACTTTGAAGGCATTTGTGAGGATTCAGTCCAGCCACTTTTCCAAAACCATGATTTTCGTTTTTCACCAAAATCACCACCAAGCCACAAAATCAAGCCAAAACACCAAAATCATGAACTTGGCTATGCACCAACCATGTCAAGATCAATTCCTTTTGATCCCAAACTTCTCCCACATCACTTTGAAGGCATTTGTGAGGATTGAGTCCAGCCAGTTTTCCAAAACCATGATTTTCGTTTTTCACCAAAATCACCACCAAGCCACAAAATCAAGCCAAAACACCAAAATCATGAACTTGGCTATGCACCAACCATGTCAAGATCAATTCCTTTTGATCCCAAACTTCTCCCACATCACTTTGAAGGCATTTGTGAGGATTCAGTCCAGCCACTTTTCCAAAACCATGATTTTCGTTTTTCACCAAAATCACCACCAAGCCACAAAATCAAGCCAAAACACCAAAATCATGAACTTGGCTATGCACCAACCATGTCAAGATCAATTCCTTTTGATCCCAAACTTCTCCCACATCACTTTGAAGGCATTTGTGAGGATTGAGTCCAGCCAGTTTTCCAAAACCATGATTTTCGTTTTTCACCAAAATCACCACCAAGCCACAAAATCAAGCCAAAACACCAAAATCATGAACTTTGCTATGCACCAACCATGTCAAGATCAATTCCTTTTGATCCCAAACTTCTCCCACATCACTTTGAAGGCATTTGTGAGGATTGAGTCCAGCCACTTTTCCAAAACCATGATTTTCGTTTTTCACCAAAATCACCACCAAGCCACAAAATCAAGCCAAAACACCAAAATCATGAACTTTGCTATGCACCAACCATGTCAAGATCAATTCCTTTTGATCCCAAACTTCTCCCACATCACTTTGAAGGCATTTGTGAGGATTGAGTCCAGCCAGTTTTCCAAAACCATGATTTTCGTTTTTCACCAAAATCACCACCAAGCCAC
>NC_143508.1:54417500-54420000 GCF_051622355.1 Phaseolus vulgaris | reverse complement strand
TTTTTTGAGTAGACATAAGTTCTGTTTTGGGACCTAGAGAACGAATTTTCACGAGATTTTTTGCAGGGATCCTCATAAAAATGGTACAACATTGCCTGCAAAAAATTAGAATTTTTCGACATGGGGAAGTATTTTTTTTATTTTTCCAAAGACCCGAAATGTGGAAAATCGGGAAAAATGGAAAAACGTATCTAGACACCGTATTTTTGCGTGATTTTTTCCAGTCCATCCCATAATAATATCAAGAAGGTGCCCACCAAGTTTCGTTAGGATTGGCCAAGGTTTCGAATTTTCATGAATTTTTTTCAAAACCCTCTATTTTCCAACATTTCAAAAATTCAAAACCACATCAAGATGGCTTGGTTTTGATACCAAACTTTCTAGACCTCATTCTGCATGCATTTGTGACACTTTCCAACCAACAAAACTCAAAAACCACCACTTTGAAAATTTCATGATTCTTGGCACACCACCAAGTCACAAAATCAAGCCAAAACACCAAAATCTTGGAACTTGGCTATGCACCAACCATGCCAAGATCAATTCCTTTTGATCCCAAACTTCTCCCACATCACTTTGAAGGCATTTGTGAGGATTGAGTCCAGCCAGTTTTCCAAAACCATGATTTTCGTTTTTCACCAAAATCACCACCAAGTCACAAAATCAAGCCAAAAATCCAAAATCATGGCACTTGGCTATGCACCAACCATGTCAAGATCAATTCCTTTTGCTCCCAAACTTCTCCCACATCACTTTGAAGGCATTTGTGAGGATTGAGTCCAGCCAGTTTTCCAAAACCATGATTTTCGTTTTTCACCAAAATCACCACCAAGCCACAAAATCAAGCCAAAACACCAAAATCATGAACTTGGCTATGCACCAACCATGTCAAGATCAATTCCTTTTGATCCCAAACTTCTCCCACATCACTTTGAAGGCATTTGTGAGGATTGAGTCCAGCCACTTTTCCAAAACCATGATTTTCGTTTTTCACCAAAATCACCACCAAGCCACAAAATCAAGCCAAAACACCAAAATCATGAACTTGGCTATGCACCAACCATGTCAAGATCAATTCCTTTTGATCCCAAACTTCTCCCACATCACTTTGAAGGCATTTGTGAGGATTCAGTCCAGCCACTTTTCCAAAACCATGATTTTCGTTTTTCACCAAAATCACCACCAAGCCACAAAATCAAGCCAAAACACCAAAATCATGAACTTGGCTATGCACCAACCATGTCAAGATCAATTCCTTTTGATCCCAAACTTCTCCCACATCACTTTGAAGGCATTTGTGAGGATTGAGTCCAGCCAGTTTTCCAAAACCATGATTTTCGTTTTTCACCAAAATCACCACCAAGCCACAAAATCAAGCCAAAACACCAAAATCATGAACTTGGCTATGCACCAACCATGTCAAGATCAATTCCTTTTGATCCCAAACTTCTCCCACATCACTTTGAAGGCATTTGTGAGGATTCAGTCCAGCCACTTTTCCAAAACCATGATTTTCGTTTTTCACCAAAATCACCACCAAGCCACAAAATCAAGCCAAAACACCAAAATCATGAACTTGGCTATGCACCAACCATGTCAAGATCAATTCCTTTTGATCCCAAACTTCTCCCACATCACTTTGAAGGCATTTGTGAGGATTGAGTCCAGCCAGTTTTCCAAAACCATGATTTTCGTTTTTCACCAAAATCACCACCAAGCCACAAAATCAAGCCAAAACACCAAAATCATGAACTTTGCTATGCACCAACCATGTCAAGATCAATTCCTTTTGATCCCAAACTTCTCCCACATGACTTTGAAGGCATTTGTGAGGATTGAGTCCAGCCACTTTTCCAAAACCATGATTTTCGTTTTTCACCAAAATCACCACCAAGCCACAAAATCAAGCCAAAACACCAAAATCATGAACTTTGCTATGCACCAACCATGTCAAGATCAATTCCTTTTGATCCCAAACTTCTCCCACATCACTTTGAAGGCATTTGTGAGGATTGAGTCCAGCCAGTTTTCCAAAACCATGATTTTCGTTTTTCACCAAAATCACCACCAAGCCACAAAATCACCACCAAGTCACAAAATCATGAACTTGGCTATGCACCAACCATGTCAAGATCAATTCCTTTTGATCCCAAACTTCTCCCACATCACTTTGAAGGCATTTGTGAGGATTGAGTCCAGCCAGTTTTCCAAAACCATGATTTTCGTTTTTCACCAAAATCACCACCAAGCCACAAAATCAAGCCAAAACACCAAAATCATGAACTTGGCTATGCACCAACCATGTCAAGATCAATTCCTTTTGATCCCAAACTTCTCCCACATCACTTTGAAGGCATTTGTGAGGATTGAGTCCAGCCACTTTTCCAAAACCATGATTTTCGTTTTTCACCAAAATCACCACCAAGCCACAAAATCATGAACTTGGCTATGCACCAACCATGTCAAGATCAATTCCTTTTGATCCCAAACTTCTCCCACA
>NC_143508.1:54405000-54407500 GCF_051622355.1 Phaseolus vulgaris | reverse complement strand
ATTGAGTCCAGCCAGTTTTCCAAAACCATGATTTTCGTTTTTCACCAAAATCACCACCAAGCCACAAAATCAAGCCAAAACACCAAAATCATGAACTTGGCTATGCACCAACCATGTCAAGATCAATTCCTTTTGATCCCAAACTTCTCCCACATCACTTTGAAGGCATTTGTGAGGATTCAGTCCAGCCACTTTTCCAAAACCATGATTTTCGTTTTTCACCAAAATCACCACCAAGCCACAAAATCAAGCCAAAACACCAAAATCATGAACTTGGCTATGCACCAACCATGTCAAGATCAATTCCTTTTGATCCCAAACTTCTCCCACATCACTTTGAAGGCATTTGTGAGGATTGAGTCCAGCCAGTTTTCCAAAACCATGATTTTCGTTTTTCACCAAAATCACCACCAAGCCACAAAATCAAGCCAAAACACCAAAATCATGAACTTGGCTATGCACCAACCATGTCAAGATCAATTCCTTTTGATCCCAAACTTCTCCCACATCACTTTGAAGGCATTTGTGAGGATTCAGTCCAGCCACTTTTCCAAAACCATGATTTTCGTTTTTCACCAAAATCACCACCAAGCCACAAAATCAAGCCAAAACACCAAAATCATGAACTTGGCTATGCACCAACCATGTCAAGATCAATTCCTTTTGATCCCAAACTTCTCCCACATCACTTTGAAGGCATTTGTGAGGATTGAGTCCAGCCAGTTTTCCAAAACCATGATTTTCGTTTTTCACCAAAATCACCACCAAGCCACAAAATCAAGCCAAAACACCAAAATCATGAACTTGGCTATGCACCAACCATGTCAAGATCAATTCCTTTTGATCCCAAACTTCTCCCACATCACTTTGAAGGCATTTGTGAGGATTGAGTCCAGCCAGTTTTCCAAAACCATGATTTTCGTTTTTCACCAAAATCACCACCAAGCCACAAAATCAAGCCAAAACACCAAAATCATGAACTTGGCTATGCACCAACCATGTCAAGATCAATTCCTTTTGATCCCAAACTTCTCCCACATCACTTTGAAGGCATTTGTGAGGATTGAGTCCAGCCAGTTTTCCAAAACCATGATTTTCGTTTTTCACCAAAATCACCACCAAGCCACAAAATCAAGCCAAAACACCAAAATCATGAACTTGGCTATGCACCAACCATGTCAAGATCAATTCCTTTTGATCCCAAACTTCTCCCACATCACTTTGAAGGCATTTGTGAGGATTCAGTCCAGCCACTTTTCCAAAACCATGATTTTCGTTTTTCACCAAAATCACCACCAAGCCACAAAATCAAGCCAAAACACCAAAATCATGAACTTGGCTATGCACCAACCATGTCAAGATCAATTCCTTTTGATCCCAAACTTCTCCCACATCACTTTGAAGGCATTTGTGAGGATTGAGTCCAGCCAGTTTTCCAAAACCATGATTTTCGTTTTTCACCAAAATCACCACCAAGCCACAAAATCAAGCCAAAACACCAAAATCATGAACTTTGCTATGCACCAACCATGTCAAGATCAATTCCTTTTGATCCCAAACTTCTCCCACATCACTTTGAAGGCATTTGTGAGGATTGAGTCCAGCCACTTTTCCAAAACCATGATTTTCGTTTTTCACCAAAATCACCACCAAGCCACAAAATCAAGCCAAAACACCAAAATCATGAACTTTGCTATGCACCAACCATGTCAAGATCAATTCCTTTTGATCCCAAACTTCTCCCACATCACTTTGAAGGCATTTGTGAGGATTGAGTCCAGCCAGTTTTCCAAAACCATGATTTTCGTTTTTCACCAAAATCACCACCAAGCCACAAAATCACCACCAAGTCACAAAATCATGAACTTGGCTATGCACCAACCATGTCAAGATCAATTCCTTTTGATCCCAAACTTCTCCCACATCACTTTGAAGGCATTTGTGAGGATTGAGTCCAGCCAGTTTTCCAAAACCATGATTTTCGTTTTTCACCAAAATCACCACCAAGCCACAAAATCACCACCAAGTCACAAAATCATGAACTTGGCTATGCACCAACCATGTCAAGATCAATTCCTTTTGATCCCAAACTTCTCCCACATCACTTTGAAGGCATTTGTGAGGATTGAGTCCAGCCAGTTTTCCAAAACCATGATTTTCGTTTTTCACCAAAATCACCACCAAGCCACAAAATCATGAACTTGGCTATGCACCAACCATGTCAAGATCAATTCCTTTTGATCCCAAACTTCTCCCACATCACTTTGAAGGCATTTGTGAGGATTGAGTCCAGCCAGTTTTCCAAAACCATGATTTTCGTTTTTCACCAAAATCACCACCAAGTCACAAAATCATGAACTTGGCTATGCACCAACCATGTCAAGATCAATTCCTTTTGATCCCAAACTTCTCCCACATCACTTTGAAGACATTTGTGAGGATTGAGTCCAGCCAGTTTTCCAAAACCATGATTTTCGTTTTTCACCAAAATCACCACCAA
>NC_143508.1:54372500-54375000 GCF_051622355.1 Phaseolus vulgaris | reverse complement strand
AACCCAAGTTGGTGGATCACCCATGTGTGGGCGTTTTGACTTGCCCCACCACAAAGCAAGCCAAAACAGGGGGGAATGAAGGGACCGCACCAGAATTTTCCATGGTGCAAGAGCTGGCTGCATTGAGGAACACCCCCCCCCCTATAATAGCTAAATATGCAAAAGCCACTTTTGTACAAGTAGATACACTTTTTTTGAGTAGACATAAGTTCTGTTTTGGGACCTAGAGAACGAATTTTCACGAGATTTTTTGCAGGGATCCTCATAAAAATGGTACAACATTGCCTGCAAAAAATTAGAATTTTTCGACATGGGGAAGTATTTTTTTTATTTTTCCAAAGACCCGAAATGTGGAAAATCGGGAAAAATGGAAAAACGTATCTAGACACCGTATTTTTGCGTGATTTTTTCCAGTCCATCCCATAATAATATCAAGAAGGTGCCCACCAAGTTTCGTTAGGATTGGCCAAGGTTTCGAATTTTCATGAATTTTTTTCAAAACCCTCTATTTTCCAACATTTCAAAAATTCAAAACCACATCAAGATGGCTTGGTTTTGATACCAAACTTTCTAGACCTCATTCTGCATGCATTTGTGACACTTTCCAACCAACAAAACTCAAAAACCACCACTTTGAAAATTTCATGATTCTTGGCACACCACCAAGTCACAAAATCAAGCCAAAACACCAAAATCTTGGAACTTGGCTATGCACCAACCATGCCAAGATCAATTCCTTTTGATCCCAAACTTCTCCCACATCACTTTGAAGGCATTTGTGAGGATTGAGTCCAGCCAGTTTTCCAAAACCATGATTTTCGTTTTTCACCAAAATCACCACCAAGTCACAAAATCAAGCCAAAAATCCAAAATCATGGCACTTGGCTATGCACCAACCATGTCAAGATCAATTCCTTTTGCTCCCAAACTTCTCCCACATCACTTTGAAGGCATTTGTGAGGATTGAGTCCAGCCAGTTTTCCAAAACCATGATTTTCGTTTTTCACCAAAATCACCACCAAGCCACAAAATCAAGCCAAAACACCAAAATCATGAACTTGGCTATGCACCAACCATGTCAAGATCAATTCCTTTTGATCCCAAACTTCTCCCACATCACTTTGAAGGCATTTGTGAGGATTGAGTCCAGCCAGTTTTCCAAAACCATGATTTTCGTTTTTCACCAAAATCACCACCAAGCCACAAAATCAAGCCAAAACACCAAAATCATGAACTTGGCTATGCACCAACCATGTCAAGATCAATTCCTTTTGATCCCAAACTTCTCCCACATCACTTTGAAGGCATTTGTGAGGATTCAGTCCAGCCACTTTTCCAAAACCATGATTTTCGTTTTTCACCAAAATCACCACCAAGCCACAAAATCAAGCCAAAACACCAAAATCATGAACTTGGCTATGCACCAACCATGTCAAGATCAATTCCTTTTGATCCCAAACTTCTCCCACATCACTTTGAAGGCATTTGTGAGGATTGAGTCCAGCCAGTTTTCCAAAACCATGATTTTCGTTTTTCACCAAAATCACCACCAAGCCACAAAATCAAGCCAAAACACCAAAATCATGAACTTGGCTATGCACCAACCATGTCAAGATCAATTCCTTTTGATCCCAAACTTCTCCCACATCACTTTGAAGGCATTTGTGAGGATTCAGTCCAGCCACTTTTCCAAAACCATGATTTTCGTTTTTCACCAAAATCACCACCAAGCCACAAAATCAAGCCAAAACACCAAAATCATGAACTTGGCTATGCACCAACCATGTCAAGATCAATTCCTTTTGATCCCAAACTTCTCCCACATCACTTTGAAGGCATTTGTGAGGATTGAGTCCAGCCAGTTTTCCAAAACCATGATTTTCGTTTTTCACCAAAATCACCACCAAGCCACAAAATCAAGCCAAAACACCAAAATCATGAACTTGGCTATGCACCAACCATGTCAAGATCAATTCCTTTTGATCCCAAACTTCTCCCACATCACTTTGAAGGCATTTGTGAGGATTGAGTCCAGCCAGTTTTCCAAAACCATGATTTTCGTTTTTCACCAAAATCACCACCAAGCCACAAAATCAAGCCAAAACACCAAAATCATGAACTTGGCTATGCACCAACCATGTCAAGATCAATTCCTTTTGATCCCAAACTTCTCCCACATCACTTTGAAGGCATTTGTGAGGATTGAGTCCAGCCAGTTTTCCAAAACCATGATTTTCGTTTTTCACCAAAATCACCACCAAGCCACAAAATCAAGCCAAAACACCAAAATCATGAACTTGGCTATGCACCAACCATGTCAAGATCAATTCCTTTTGATCCCAAACTTCTCCCACATCACTTTGAAGGCATTTGTGAGGATTCAGTCCAGCCACTTTTCCAAAACCATGATTTTCGTTTTTCACCAAAATCACCACCAAGCCACAAAATCAAGCCAAAACACCAAAATCATGAACTTGGCTATGCACCAACCATGTCAAGA
>NC_143508.1:54350000-54362500 GCF_051622355.1 Phaseolus vulgaris | reverse complement strand
TTTTGCGTGATTTTTTCCAGTCCATCCCATAATAATATCAAGAAGGTGCCCACCAAGTTTCGTTAGGATTGGCCAAGGTTTCGAATTTTCATGAATTTTTTTCAAAACCCTCTATTTTCCAACATTTCAAAAATTCAAAACCACATCAAGATGGCTTGGTTTTGATACCAAACTTTCTAGACCTCATTCTGCATGCATTTGTGACACTTTCCAACCAACAAAACTCAAAAACCACCACTTTGAAAATTTCATGATTCTTGGCACACCACCAAGTCACAAAATCAAGCCAAAACACCAAAATCTTGGAACTTGGCTATGCACCAACCATGCCAAGATCAATTCCTTTTGATCCCAAACTTCTCCCACATCACTTTGAAGGCATTTGTGAGGATTGAGTCCAGCCAGTTTTCCAAAACCATGATTTTCGTTTTTCACCAAAATCACCACCAAGTCACAAAATCAAGCCAAAAATCCAAAATCATGGCACTTGGCTATGCACCAACCATGTCAAGATCAATTCCTTTTGCTCCCAAACTTCTCCCACATCACTTTGAAGGCATTTGTGAGGATTGAGTCCAGCCAGTTTTCCAAAACCATGATTTTCGTTTTTCACCAAAATCACCACCAAGCCACAAAATCAAGCCAAAACACCAAAATCATGAACTTGGCTATGCACCAACCATGTCAAGATCAATTCCTTTTGATCCCAAACTTCTCCCACATCACTTTGAAGGCATTTGTGAGGATTGAGTCCAGCCAGTTTTCCAAAACCATGATTTTCGTTTTTCACCAAAATCACCACCAAGCCACAAAATCAAGCCAAAACACCAAAATCATGAACTTGGCTATGCACCAACCATGTCAAGATCAATTCCTTTTGATCCCAAACTTCTCCCACATCACTTTGAAGGCATTTGTGAGGATTCAGTCCAGCCACTTTTCCAAAACCATGATTTTCGTTTTTCACCAAAATCACCACCAAGCCACAAAATCAAGCCAAAACACCAAAATCATGAACTTGGCTATGCACCAACCATGTCAAGATCAATTCCTTTTGATCCCAAACTTCTCCCACATCACTTTGAAGGCATTTGTGAGGATTGAGTCCAGCCAGTTTTCCAAAACCATGATTTTCGTTTTTCACCAAAATCACCACCAAGCCACAAAATCAAGCCAAAACACCAAAATCATGAACTTTGCTATGCACCAACCATGTCAAGATCAATTCCTTTTGATCCCAAACTTCTCCCACATCACTTTGAAGGCATTTGTGAGGATTGAGTCCAGCCACTTTTCCAAAACCATGATTTTCGTTTTTCACCAAAATCACCACCAAGCCACAAAATCAAGCCAAAACACCAAAATCATGAACTTTGCTATGCACCAACCATGTCAAGATCAATTCCTTTTGATCCCAAACTTCTCCCACATCACTTTGAAGGCATTTGTGAGGATTGAGTCCAGCCAGTTTTCCAAAACCATGATTTTCGTTTTTCACCAAAATCACCACCAAGCCACAAAATCACCACCAAGTCACAAAATCATGAACTTGGCTATGCACCAACCATGTCAAGATCAATTCCTTTTGATCCCAAACTTCTCCCACATCACTTTGAAGGCATTTGTGAGGATTGAGTCCAGCCAGTTTTCCAAAACCATGATTTTCGTTTTTCACCAAAATCACCACCAAGCCACAAAATCACCACCAAGTCACAAAATCATGAACTTGGCTATGCACCAACCATGTCAAGATCAATTCCTTTTGATCCCAAACATCTCCCACATCACTTTGAAGGCATTTGTGAGGATTGAGTCCAGCCACTTTTCCAAAACCATGATTTTCGTTTTTCACCAAAATCACCACCAAGCCACAAAATCACCACCAAGTCACAAAATCATGAACTTGGCTATGCACCAACCATGTCAAGATCAATTCCTTTTGATCCCAAACTTCTCCCACATCACTTTGAAGGCATTTGTGAGGATTCAGTCCAGCCACTTTTCCAAAACCATGATTTTCGTTTTTCACCAAAATCACCACCAAGCCACAAAATCAAGCCAAAACACCAAAATCATGAACTTGGCTATGCACCAACCATGTCAAGATCAATTCCTTTTGATCCCAAACTTCTCCCACATCACTTTGAAGGCATTTGTGAGGATTGAGTCCAGCCAGTTTTCCAAAACCATGATTTTCGTTTTTCACCAAAATCACCACCAAGCCACAAAATCAAGCCAAAACACCAAAATCATGAACTTTGCTATGCACCAACCATGTCAAGATCAATTCCTTTTGATCCCAAACTTCTCCCACATCACTTTGAAGGCATTTGTGAGGATTGAGTCCAGCCACTTTTCCAAAACCATGATTTTCGTTTTTCACCAAAATCACCACCAAGCCACAAAATCAAGCCAAAACACCAAAATCATGAACTTTGCTATGCACCAACCATGTCAAGATCAATTCCTTTTGATCCCAAACTTCTCCCACATCACTTTGAAGGCATTTGTGAGGATTGAGTCCAGCCAGTTTTCCAAAACCATGATTTTCGTTTTTCACCAAAATCACCACCAAGCCACAAAATCACCACCAAGTCACAAAATCATGAACTTGGCTATGCACCAACCATGTCAAGATCAATTCCTTTTGATCCCAAACTTCTCCCACATCACTTTGAAGGCATTTGTGAGGATTGAGTCCAGCCAGTTTTCCAAAACCATGATTTTCGTTTTTCACCAAAATCACCACCAAGCCACAAAATCACCACCAAGTCACAAAATCATGAACTTGGCTATGCACCAACCATGTGAAGATCAATTCCTTTTGATCCCAAACTTCTCCCACATCACTTTGAAGGCATTTGTGAGGATTGAGTCCAGCCACTTTTCCAAAACCATGATTTTCGTTTTTCACCAAAATCACCACCAAGCCACAAAATCACCACCAAGTCACAAAATCATGAACTTGGCTATGCACCAACCATGTCAAGATCAATTCCTTTTGATCCCAAACTTCTCCCACATCACTTTGAAGGCATTTGTGAGGATTGAGTCCAGCCAGTTTTCCAAAACCATGATTTTCGTTTTTCACCAAAATCACCACCAAGTCACAAAATCATGAACTTGGCTCTGCACCAACCATGTCAAGATCAATTCCTTTTGATCCCAAACTTCTCCCACATCACTTTGAAGACATTTGTGAGGATTGAGTCCAGCCAGTTTTCCAAAACCATGATTTTCGTTTTTCACCAAAATCACCACCAAGTCACAAAATCAAGCCAAAAATCCAAAATCATGGCACTTGGCTATGCACCAACCATGTCAAGATCAATTCCTTTTGCTCCCAAACTTCTCCCACATCACTTTGAAGGCATTTGTGAGGATTGAGTCCAGCCAGTTTTCCAAAACCATGATTTTCGTTTTTCACCAAAATCACCACCAAGCCACAAAATCAAGCCAAAACACCAAAATCATGAACTTGGCTATGCACCAACCATGTCAAGATCAATTCCTTTTGATCCCAAACTTCTCCCACATCACTTTGAAGGCATTTGTGAGGATTGAGTCCAGCCAGTTTTCCAAAACCATGATTTTCGTTTTTCACCAAAATCACCACCAAGCCACAAAATCAAGCCAAAACACCAAAATCATGAACTTGGCTATGCACCAACCATGTCAAGATCAATTCCTTTTGATCCCAAACTTCTCCCACATCACTTTGAAGGCATTTGTGAGGATTGAGTCCAGCCAGTTTTCCAAAACCATGATTTTCGTTTTTCACCAAAATCACCACCAAGCCACAAAATCAAGCCAAAACACCAAAATCATGAACTTTCCTATGCACCAACCATGTCAAGATCAATTCCTTTTGATCCCAAACTTCTCCCACATCACTTTGAAGGCATTTGTGAGGATTGAGTCCAGCCACTTTTCCAAAACCATGATTTTCGTTTTTCACCAAAATCACCACCAAGCCACAAAATCAAGCCAAAACACCAAAATCATGAACTTTGCTATGCACCAACCATGTCAAGATCAATTCCTTTTGATCCCAAACTTCTCCCACATCACTTTGAAGGCATTTGTGAGGATTGAGTCCAGCCAGTTTTCCAAAACCATGATTTTCGTTTTTCACCAAAATCACCACCAAGCCACAAAATCACCACCAAGTCACAAAATCATGAACTTGGCTATGCACCAACCATGTCAAGATCAATTCCTTTTGATCCCAAACTTCTCCCACATCACTTTGAAGGCATTTGTGAGGATTGAGTCCAGCCAGTTTTCCAAAACCATGATTTTCGTTTTTCACCAAAATCACCACCAAGCCACAAAATCATGAACTTGGCTATGCACCAACCATGTCAAGATCAATTCCTTTTGATCCCAAACTTCTCCCACATCACTTTGAAGACATTTGTGAGGATTGAGTCCAGCCAGTTTTCCAAAACCATGATTTTCGTTTTTCACCAAAATCACCACCAAGTCACAAAATCAAGCCAAAAATCCAAAATCATGGCACTTGGCTATGCACCAACCATGTCAAGATCAATTCCTTTTGCTCCCAAACTTCTCCCACATCACTTTGAAGGCATTTGTGAGGATTGAGTCCAGCCAGTTTTCCAAAACCATGATTTTCGTTTTTCACCAAAATCACCACCAAGCCACAAAATCAAGCCAAAACACCAAAATCATGAACTTGGCTATGCACCAACCATGTCAAGATCAATTCCTTTTGATCCCAAACTTCTCCCACATCACTTTGAAGGCATTTGTGAGGATTGAGTCCAGCCAGTTTTCCAAAACCATGATTTTCGTTTTTCACCAAAATCACCACCAAGCCACAAAATCAAGCCAAAACACCAAAATCATGAACTTGGCTATGCACCAACCATGTCAAGATCAATTCCTTTTGATCCCAAACTTCTCCCACATCACTTTGAAGGCATTTGTGAGGATTGAGTCCAGCCAGTTTTCCAAAACCATGATTTTCGTTTTTCACCAAAATCACCACCAAGCCACAAAATCAAGCCAAAACACCAAAATCATGAACTTGGCTATGCACCAACCATGTCAAGATCAATTCCTTTTGATCCCAAACTTCTCCCACATCACTTTGAAGGCATTTGTGAGGATTCAGTCCAGCCACTTTTCCAAAACCATGATTTTCGTTTTTCACCAAAATCACCACCAAGCCACAAAATCAAGCCAAAACACCAAAATCATGAACTTGGCTATGCACCAACCATGTCAAGATCAATTCCTTTTGATCCCAAACTTCTCCCACATCACTTTGAAGGCATTTGTGAGGATTGAGTCCAGCCAGTTTTCCAAAACCATGATTTTCGTTTTTCACCAAAATCACCACCAAGCCACAAAATCAAGCCAAAACACCAAAATCATGAACTTGGCTATGCACCAACCATGGCAAGATCAATTCCTTTTGATCCCAAACTTCTCCCACATCACTTTGAAGGCATTTGTGAGGATTCAGTCCAGCCACTTTTCCAAAACCATGATTTTCGTTTTTCACCAAAATCACCACCAAGCCACAAAATCAAGCCAAAACACCAAAATCATGAACTTGGCTATGCACCAACCATGTCAAGATCAATTCCTTTTGATCCCAAACTTCTCCCACATCACTTTGAAGGCATTTGTGAGGATTGAGTCCAGCCAGTTTTCCAAAACCATGATTTTCGTTTTTCACCAAAATCACCACCAAGCCACAAAATCAAGCCAAAACACCAAAATCATGAACTTTGCTATGCACCAACCATGTCAAGATCAATTCCTTTTGATCCCAAACTTCTCCCACATCACTTTGAAGGCATTTGTGAGGATTGAGTCCAGCCAGTTTTCCAAAACCATGATTTTCGTTTTTCACCAAAATCACCACCAAGCCACAAAATCAAGCCAAAACACCAAAATCATGAACTTTGCTATGCACCAACCATGTCAAGATCAATTCCTTTTGATCCCAAACTTCTCCCACATCACTTTGAAGGCATTTGTGAGGATTGAGTCCAGCCAGTTTTCCAAAACCATGATTTTCGTTTTTCACCAAAATCACCACCAAGCCACAAAATCAAGCCAAAACACCAAAATCATGAACTTTCCTATGCACCAACCATGTCAAGATCAATTCCTTTTGATCCCAAACTTCTCCCACATCACTTTGAAGGCATTTGTGAGGATTGAGTCCAGCCACTTTTCCAAAACCATGATTTTCGTTTTTCACCAAAATCACCACCAAGCCACAAAATCAAGCCAAAACACCAAAATCATGAACTTTGCTATGCACCAACCATGTCAAGATCAATTCCTTTTGATCCCAAACTTCTCCCACATCACTTTGAAGGCATTTGTGAGGATTGAGTCCAGCCAGTTTTCCAAAACCATGATTTTCGTTTTTCACCAAAATCACCACCAAGCCACAAAATCACCACCAAGTCACAAAATCATGAACTTGGCTATGCACCAACCATGTCAAGATCAATTCCTTTTGATCCCAAACTTCTCCCACATCACTTTGAAGGCATTTGTGAGGATTGAGTCCAGCCAGTTTTCCAAAACCATGATTTTCGTTTTTCACCAAAATCACCACCAAGCCACAAAATCACCACCAAGTCACAAAATCATGAACTTGGCTATGCACCAACCATGTCAAGATCAATTCCTTTTGATCCCAAACTTCTCCCACATCACTTTGAAGGCATTTGTGAGGATTGAGTCCAGCCAGTTTTCCAAAACCATGATTTTCGTTTTTCACCAAAATCACCACCAAGCCACAAAATCATGAACTTGGCTATGCACCAACCATGTCAAGATCAATTCCTTTTGATCCCAAACTTCTCCCACATCACTTTGAAGGCATTTGTGAGGATTGAGTCCAGCCAGTTTTCCAAAACCATGATTTTCGTTTTTCACCAAAATCACCACCAAGTCACAAAATCATGAACTTGGCTATGCACCAACCATGTCAAGATCAATTCCTTTTGATCCCAAACTTCTCCCACATCACTTTGAAGACATTTGTGAGGATTGAGTCCAGCCAGTTTTCCAAAACCATGATTTTCGTTTTTCACCAAAATCACCACCAAGTCACAAAATCAAGCCAAAAATCCAAAATCATGGCACTTGGCTATGCACCAACCATGTCAAGATCAATTCCTTTTGCTCCCAAACTTCTCCCACATCACTTTGAAGGCATTTGTGAGGATTGAGTCCAGCCAGTTTTCCAAAACCATGATTTTCGTTTTTCACCAAAATCACCACCAAGCCACAAAATCAAGCCAAAACACCAAAATCATGAACTTGGCTATGCACCAACCATGTCAAGATCAATTCCTTTTGATCCCAAACTTCTCCCACATCACTTTGAAGGCATTTGTGAGGATTGAGTCCAGCCAGTTTTCCAAAACCATGATTTTCGTTTTTCACCAAAATCACCACCAAGCCACAAAATCAAGCCAAAACACCAAAATCATGAACTTGGCTATGCACCAACCATGTCAAGATCAATTCCTTTTGATCCCAAACTTCTCCCACATCACTTTGAAGGCATTTGTGAGGATTGAGTCCAGCCAGTTTTCCAAAACCATGATTTTCGTTTTTCACCAAAATCACCACCAAGCCACAAAATCAAGCCAAAACACCAAAATCATGAACTTGGCTATGCACCAACCATGTCAAGATCAATTCCTTTTGATCCCAAACTTCTCCCACATCACTTTGAAGGCATTTGTGAGGATTCAGTCCAGCCACTTTTCCAAAACCATGATTTTCGTTTTTCACCAAAATCACCACCAAGCCACAAAATCAAGCCAAAACACCAAAATCATGAACTTTGCTATGCACCAACCATGTCAAGATCAATTCCTTTTGATCCCAAACTTCTCCCACATCACTTTGAAGGCATTTGTGAGGATTGAGTCCAGCCACTTTTCCAAAACCATGATTTTCGTTTTTCACCAAAATCACCACCAAGCCACAAAATCAAGCCAAAACACCAAAATCATGAACTTTGCTATGCACCAACCATGTCAAGATCAATTCCTTTTGATCCCAAACTTCTCCCACATCACTTTGAAGGCATTTGTGAGGATTGAGTCCAGCCAGTTTTCCAAAACCATGATTTTCGTTTTTCACCAAAATCACCACCAAGCCACAAAATCACCACCAAGTCACAAAATCATGAACTTGGCTATGCACCAACCATGTCAAGATCAATTCCTTTTGATCCCAAACTTCTCCCACATCACTTTGAAGGCATTTGTGAGGATTGAGTCCAGCCAGTTTTCCAAAACCATGATTTTCGTTTTTCACCAAAATCACCACCAAGCCACAAAATCACCACCAAGTCACAAAATCATGAACTTGGCTATGCACCAACCATGTCAAGATCAATTCCTTTTGATCCCAAACTTCTCCCACATCACTTTGAAGGCATTTGTGAGGATTGAGTCCAGCCAGTTTTCCAAAACCATGATTTTCGTTTTTCACCAAAATCACCACCAAGCCACAAAATCATGAACTTGGCTATGCACCAACCATGTCAAGATCAATTCCTTTTGATCCCAAACTTCTCCCACATCACTTTGAAGGCATTTGTGAGGATTGAGTCCAGCCAGTTTTCCAAAACCATGATTTTCGTTTTTCACCAAAATCACCACCAAGTCACAAAATCATGAACTTGGCTATGCACCAACCATGTCAAGATCAATTCCTTTTGATCCCAAACTTCTCCCACATCACTTTGAAGACATTTGTGAGGATTGAGTCCAGCCAGTTTTCCAAAACCATGATTTTCGTTTTTCACCAAAATCACCACCAAGTCACAAAATCAAGCCAAAAATCCAAAATCATGGCACTTGGCTATGCACCAACCATGTCAAGATCAATTCCTTTTGCTCCCAAACTTCTCCCACATCACTTTGAAGGCATTTGTGAGGATTGAGTCCAGCCAGTTTTCCAAAACCATGATTTTCGTTTTTCACCAAAATCACCACCAAGCCACAAAATCAAGCCAAAACACCAAAATCATGAACTTGGCTATGCACCAACCATGTCAAGATCAATTCCTTTTGATCCCAAACTTCTCCCACATCACTTTGAAGGCATTTGTGAGGATTGAGTCCAGCCAGTTTTCCAAAACCATGATTTTCGTTTTTCACCAAAATCACCACCAAGCCACAAAATCAAGCCAAAACACCAAAATCATGAACTTTGCTATGCACCAACCATGTCAAGATCAATTCCTTTTGATCCCAAACTTCTCCCACATCACTTTGAAGGCATTTGTGAGGATTGAGTCCAGCCAGTTTTCCAAAACCATGATTTTCGTTTTTCACCAAAATCACCACCAAGCCACAAAATCACCACCAAGTCACAAAATCATGAACTTGGCTATGCACCAACCATGTCAAGATCAATTCCTTTTGATCCCAAACTTCTCCCACATCACTTTGAAGGCATTTGTGAGGATTGAGTCCAGCCAGTTTTCCAAAACCATGATTTTCGTTTTTCACCAAAATCACCACCAAGCCACAAAATCACCACCAAGTCACAAAATCATGAACTTGGCTATGCACCAACCATGTCAAGATCAATTCCTTTTGATCCCAAACTTCTCCCACATCACTTTGAAGGCATTTGTGAGGATTGAGTCCAGCCAGTTTTCCAAAACCATGATTTTCGTTTTTCACCAAAATCACCACCAAGCCACAAAATCATGAACTTGGCTATGCACCAACCATGTCAAGATCAATTCCTTTTGATCCCAAACTTCTCCCACATCACTTTGAAGGCATTTGTGAGGATTGAGTCCAGCCAGTTTTCCAAAACCATGATTTTCGTTTTTCACCAAAATCACCACCAAGTCACAAAATCATGAACTTGGCTATGCACCAACCATGTCAAGATCAATTCCTTTTGATCCCAAACTTCTCCCACATCACTTTGAAGACATTTGTGAGGATTGAGTCCAGCCAGTTTTCCAAAACCATGATTTTCGTTTTTCACCAAAATCACCACCAAGTCACAAAATCAAGCCAAAAATCCAAAATCATGGCACTTGGCTATGCACCAACCATGTCAAGATCAATTCCTTTTGCTCCCAAACTTCTCCCACATCACTTTGAAGGCATTTGTGAGGATTGAGTCCAGCCAGTTTTCCAAAACCATGATTTTCGTTTTTCACCAAAATCACCACCAAGCCACAAAATCAAGCCAAAACACCAAAATCATGAACTTGGCTATGCACCAACCATGTCAAGATCAATTCCTTTTGATCCCAAACTTCTCCCACATCACTTTGAAGGCATTTGTGAGGATTGAGTCCAGCCAGTTTTCCAAAACCATGATTTTCGTTTTTCACCAAAATCACCACCAAGCCACAAAATCAAGCCAAAACACCAAAATCATGAACTTGGCTATGCACCAACCATGTCAAGATCAATTCCTTTTGATCCCAAACTTCTCCCACATCACTTTGAAGGCATTTGTGAGGATTGAGTCCAGCCAGTTTTCCAAAACCATGATTTTCGTTTTTCACCAAAATCACCACCAAGCCACAAAATCAAGCCAAAACACCAAAATCATGAACTTGGCTATGCACCAACCATGTCAAGATCAATTCCTTTTGATCCCAAACTTCTCCCACATCACTTTGAAGGCATTTGTGAGGATTGAGTCCAGCCAGTTTTCCAAAACCATGATTTTCGTTTTTCACCAAAATCACCACCAAGCCACAAAATCACCACCAAGTCACAAAATCATGAACTTGGCTATGCACCAACCATGTCAAGATCAATTCCTTTTGATCCCAAACTTCTCCCACATCACTTTGAAGGCATTTGTGAGGATTGAGTCCAGCCAGTTTTCCAAAACCATGATTTTCGTTTTTCACCAAAATCACCACCAAGCCACAAAATCACCACCAAGTCACAAAATCATGAACTTGGCTATGCACCAACCATGTCAAGATCAATTCCTTTTGATCCCAAACTTCTCCCACATCACTTTGAAGGCATTTGTGAGGATTGAGTCCAGCCAGTTTTCCAAAACCATGATTTTCGTTTTTCACCAAAATCACCACCAAGCCACAAAATCATGAACTTGGCTATGCACCAACCATGTCAAGATCAATTCCTTTTGATCCCAAACTTCTCCCACATCACTTTGAAGGCATTTGTGAGGATTGAGTCCAGCCAGTTTTCCAAAACCATGATTTTCGTTTTTCACCAAAATCACCACCAAGTCACAAAATCATGAACTTGGCTATGCACCAACCATGTCAAGATCAATTCCTTTTGATCCCAAACTTCTCCCACATCACTTTGAAGACATTTGTGAGGATTGAGTCCAGCCAGTTTTCCAAAACCATGATTTTCGTTTTTCACCAAAATCACCACCAAGTCACAAAATCAAGCCAAAAATCCAAAATCATGGCACTTGGCTATGCACCAACCATGTCAAGATCAATTCCTTTTGCTCCCAAACTTCTCCCACATCACTTTGAAGGCATTTGTGAGGATTGAGTCCAGCCAGTTTTCCAAAACCATGATTTTCGTTTTTCACCAAAATCACCACCAAGCCACAAAATCAAGCCAAAACACCAAAATCATGAACTTGGCTATGCACCAACCATGTCAAGATCAATTCCTTTTGATCCCAAACTTCTCCCACATCACTTTGAAGGCATTTGTGAGGATTGAGTCCAGCCAGTTTTCCAAAACCATGATTTTCGTTTTTCACCAAAATCACCACCAAGCCACAAAATCAAGCCAAAACACCAAAATCATGAACTTTGCTATGCACCAACCATGTCAAGATCAATTCCTTTTGATCCCAAACTTCTCCCACATCACTTTGAAGGCATTTGTGAGGATTGAGTCCAGCCAGTTTTCCAAAACCATGATTTTCGTTTTTCACCAAAATCACCACCAAGCCACAAAATCACCACCAAGTCACAAAATCATGAACTTGGCTATGCACCAACCATGTCAAGATCAATTCCTTTTGATCCCAAACTTCTCCCACATCACTTTGAAGGCATTTGTGAGGATTGAGTCCAGCCAGTTTTCCAAAACCATGATTTTCGTTTTTCACCAAAATCACCACCAAGCCACAAAATCACCACCAAGTCACAAAATCATGAACTTGGCTATGCACCAACCATGTCAAGATCAATTCCTTTTGATCCCAAACTTCTCCCACATCACTTTGAAGGCATTTGTGAGGATTGAGTCCAGCCAGTTTTCCAAAACCATGATTTTCGTTTTTCACCAAAATCACCACCAAGCCACAAAATCATGAACTTGGCTATGCACCAACCATGTCAAGATCAATTCCTTTTGATCCCAAACTTCTCCCACATCACTTTGAAGGCATTTGTGAGGATTGAGTCCAGCCAGTTTTCCAAAACCATGATTTTCGTTTTTCACCAAAATCACCACCAAGTCACAAAATCATGAACTTGGCTATGCACCAACCATGTC
>NC_143508.1:54337500-54340000 GCF_051622355.1 Phaseolus vulgaris | reverse complement strand
ATGTCAAGATCAATTCCTTTTGATCCCAAACTTCTCCCACATCACTTTGAAGGCATTTGTGAGGATTGAGTCCAGCCAGTTTTCCAAAACCATGATTTTCGTTTTTCACCAAAATCACCACCAAGCCACAAAATCAAGCCAAAACACCAAAATCATGAACTTGGCTATGCACCAACCATGTCAAGATCAATTCCTTTTGATCCCAAACTTCTCCCACATCACTTTGGAGGCATTTGTGAGGATTGAGTCCAGCCAGTTTTCCAAAACCATGATTTTCGTTTTTCACCAAAATCACCACCAAGCCACAAAATCATGAACTTGGCTATGCACCAACCATGTCAAGATCAATTCCTTTTGATCCCAAACTTCTCCCACATCACTTTGAAGGCATTTGTGAGGATTGAGTCCAGCCAGTTTTCCAAAACCATGATTTTCGTTTTTCACCAAAATCACCACCAAGCCACAAAATCAAGCCAAAAATCCAAAATCATGAACTTGGCTATGCACCAACCATGTCAAGATCAATTCCTTTTGATCCCAAACTTCTCCCACATCACTTTGAAGGCATTTGTGAGGATTGAGTCCAGCCACTTTTCCAAAACCATGATTTTCGTTTTTCACCAAAATCACCACCAAGCCACAAAATCAAGCCAAAACACCAAAATCATGAACTTTGCTATGCACCAACCATGCCAAGATCAATTCCTTTTGATCCCAAACTTCTCCCACATCACTTTGAAGGCATTTGTGAGGATTGAGTCCAGCCAGTTTTCCAAAACCAACATTTTCGTTTTTCACCAAAATCACCACCAAGTCACAAAATCATGAACTTGGCTATGCACCAACCATGTCAAGATCAATTCCTTTTGCTCCCAAACTTCTCCCACATCACTTTGGAGGCATTTGTGAGGATTGAGTCCAGCCACTTTTCCAAAACCAACATTTTCGTTTTTCACCAAAATCACCACCAAGTCACAAAATCAAGCCAAAACACCAAAATCTTGGAACTTGGCTATGCACCAACCATGCCAAGATCAATTCCTTTTGATCCCAAACTTCTCCCACATCACTTTGAAGGCATTTGTGAGGATTGAGTCCAGCCACTTTTCCAAAACCATGATTTTCGTTTTTCACCAAAATCACCACCAAGCCACAAAATCAAGCCAAAACACCAAAATCATGAACTTGGCTATGCACCAACCATGTCAAGATCAATTCCTTTTGCTCCCAAACTTCTCCCACATCACTTTGGAGGCATTTGTGAGGATTGAGTCCAGCCACTTTTCCAAAACCATGATTTTCGTTTTTCACCAAAATCACCACCAAGTCACAAAATCAAGCCAAAAATCCAAAATCATGGAACTTGGCTATGCACCAACCATGCCAAGATCAATTCCTTTTGATCCCAAACTTCTCCCACATCACTTTGAAGGCATTTGTGAGGATTGAGTCCAGCCACTTTTCCAAAACCATGATTTTCGTTTTTCACCAAAATCACCACCAAGTCACAAAATCAAGCCAAAAATCCAAAATCATGGAACTTGGCTATGCACCAACCATGCCAAGATCAATTCCTTTTGATCCCAAACTTCTCCCACATCACTTTGAAGGCATTTGTGAGGATTGAGTCCAGCCACTTTTCCAAAACCATGATTTTCGTTTTTCACCAAAATCACCACCAAGCCACAAAATCAAGCCAAAAATCCAAAATCATGAACTTGGCTATGCACCAACCATGTCAAGATCAATTCCTTTTGATCCCAAACTTCTCCCACATCACTTTGAAGGCATTTGTGAGGATTGAGTCCAGCCACTTTTCCAAAACCATGATTTTCGTTTTTCACCAAAATCACCACCAAGTCACAAAATCAAGCCAAAAATCCAAAATCATGGCACTTGGCTATGCACCAACCATGTCAAGATCAATTCCTTTTGCTCCCAAACTTCTCCCACATCACTTTGAAGGCATTTGTGAGGATTGAGTCCAGCCACTTTTCCAAAACCATGATTTTCGTTTTTCACCAAAATCACCACCAAGCCACAAAATCAAGCCAAAACACCAAAATCATGAACTTGGCTATGCACCAACCATGTCAAGATCAATTCCTTTTGATCCCAAACTTCTCCCACATCACTTTGAAGGCATTTGTGAGGATTGAGTCCAGCCAGTTTTCCAAAACCAACATTTTCGTTTTTCACCAAAATCACCACCAAGTCACAAAATCATGAACTTGGCTATGCACCAACCATGTCAAGATCAATTCCTTTTGATCCCAAACTTCTCCCACATCACTTTGGAGGCATTTGTGAGGATTGAGTCCAGCCAGTTTTCCAAAACCAACATTTTCGTTTTTCACCAAAATCACCACCAAGTCACAAAATCAACCCAAAAATCCAAAATCATGGAACTTGGCTATGCACCAACCATGTCAAAATCAATTCCTTTTGATCCCAAACTTCTCCCACATCACTTTGAAGGCATTTGTGAGGATTTAGTCCA
>NC_143508.1:54325000-54327500 GCF_051622355.1 Phaseolus vulgaris | reverse complement strand
TGAGTCCAGCCACTTTTCCAAAACCATGATTTTCGTTTTTCACCAAAATCACCACCAAGTCACAAAATCAAGCCAAAAATCCAAAATCATGGAACTTGGCTATGCACCAACCATGCCAAGATCAATTCCTTTTGATCCCAAACTTCTCCCACATCACTTTGAAGGCATTTGTGAGGATTGAGTCCAGCCACTTTTCCAAAACCATGATTTTCGTTTTTCACCAAAATCACCACCAAGTCACAAAATCAAGCCAAAAATCCAAAATCATGGAACTTGGCTATGCACCAACCATGCCAAGATCAATTCCTTTTGATCCCAAACTTCTCCCACATCACTTTGAAGGCATTTGTGAGGATTGAGTCCAGCCACTTTTCCAAAACCATGATTTTCGTTTTTCACCAAAATCACCACCAAGCCACAAAATCAAGCCAAAAATCCAAAATCATGAACTTGGCTATGCACCAACCATGTCAAGATCAATTCCTTTTGATCCCAAACTTCTCCCACATCACTTTGAAGGCATTTGTGAGGATTGAGTCCAGCCAGTTTTCCAAAACCATGATTTTCGTTTTTCACCAAAATCACCACCAAGTCACAAAATCAAGCCAAAAATCCAAAATCATGGCACTTGGCTATGCACCAACCATGTCAAGATCAATTCCTTTTGCTCCCAAACTTCTCCCACATCACTTTGAAGGCATTTGTGAGGATTGAGTCCAGCCACTTTTCCAAAACCATGATTTTCGTTTTTCACCAAAATCACCACCAAGCCACAAAATCAAGCCAAAACACCAAAATCATGAACTTGGCTATGCACCAACCATGTCAAGATCAATTCCTTTTGATCCCAAACTTCTCCCACATCACTTTGGAGGCATTTGTGAGGATTGAGTCCAGCCAGTTTTCCAAAACCAACATTTTCGTTTTTCACCAAAATCACCACCAAGTCACAAAATCAAGCCAAAAATCCAAAATCATGGAACTTGGCTATGCACCAACCATGTCAAAATCAATTCCTTTTGATCCCAAACTTCTCCCACATCACTTTGAAGGCATTTGTGAGGATTTAGTCCAGCCAGTTTTCCAAAACCATGATTTTCGTTTTTCACCAAAATCACCACCAAGCCACAAAATCAAGCAAAACACCAAAATCATGAACTTGGCTATGTACCAACCATGTCAAGATCAATTCCTTTTGCTCCCAAACTTCTCCCACATCACTTTGGAGGCATTTGTGAGGATTGAGTCCAGCCACTTTTCCAAAACCATGATTTTCGTTTTTCACCAAAATCACCACCAAGTCACAAAATCAAGCCAAAAATCCAAAATCATGGAACTTGGCTATGCACCAACCATGTCAAAATCAATTCCTTTTGATCCCAAACTTCTCCCACATCACTTTGAAGGCATTTGTGAGGATTGAGTCCAGCCAGTTTTCCAAAACCATGATTTTCGTTTTTCACCAAAATCACCACCAAGCCACAAAATCAAGCCAAAACACCAAAATCATGAACTTGGCTATGCACCAACCATGTCAAGATCAATTCCTTTTGCTCCCAAACTTCTCCCACATCACTTTGGAGGCATTTGTGAGGATTGAGTCCAGCCACTTTTCCAAAACCATGATTTTCGTTTTTCACCAAAATCACCACCAAGTCACAAAATCAAGCCAAAAATCCAAAATCATGGAACTTGGCTATGCACCAACCATGTCAAAATCAATTCCTTTTGATCCCAAACTTCTCCCACATCACTTTGAAGGCATTTGTGAGGATTGAGTCCAGCCACTTTTCCAAAACCATGATTTTCGTTTTTCACCAAAATCACCACCAAGCCACAAAATCAAGCCAAAACACCAAAATCATGAACTTGGCTATGCACCAACCATGTCAAGATCAATTCCTTTTGATCCCAAACTTCTCCCACATCACTTTGAAGGCATTTGTGAGGATTGAGTCCAGCCAGTTTTCCAAAACCAACATTTTCGTTTTTCACCAAAATCACCACCAAGTCACAAAATCATGAACTTGGCTCTGCACCAACCATGTCAAGATCAATTCCTTTTGATCCCAAACTTCTCCCACATCACTTTGGAGGCATTTGTGAGGATTGAGTCGAGCCAGTTTTCCAAAACCAACATTTTCGTTTTTCACCAAAATCACCACCAAGCCACAAAATCAAGCCAAAAATCCAAAATCATGAACTTGGCTATGCACCAACCATGCCAAGATCAATTCCTTTTGATCCCAAACTTCTCCCACATCACTTTGAAGGCATTTGTGAGGATTGAGTCCAGCCACTTTTCCAAAACCATGATTTTCGTTTTTCACCAAAATCACCACCAAGCCACAAAATCAAGCCAAAAATCCAAAATCATGAACTTGGCTATGCACCAACCATGTCAAGATCAATTCCTTTTGATCCCAAACTTCTCCCACATCACTTTGGAGGCATTTGTGAGGATTGAGTCCAGCCACTTTTCCAAAACCATGATTTTCGT
>NC_143508.1:54312500-54315000 GCF_051622355.1 Phaseolus vulgaris | reverse complement strand
ATGAACTTTGCTATGCACCAACCATGTCAAGATCAATTCCTTTTGATCCCAAACTTCTCCCACATCACTTTGAAGGCATTTGTGAGGATTGAGTCCAGCCAGTTTTCCAAAACCATGATTTTCGTTTTTCACCAAAATCACCACCAAGCCACAAAATCAAGCCAAAACACCAAAATCATGAACTTGGCTATGCACCAACCATGTCAAGATCAATTCCTTTTGATCCCAAACTTCTCCCACATCACTTTGGAGGCATTTGTGAGGATTGAGTCCAGCCAGTTTTCCAAAACCATGATTTTCGTTTTTCACCAAAATCACCACCAAGCCACAAAATCATGAACTTGGCTATGCACCAACCATGTCAAGATCAATTCCTTTTGATCCCAAACTTCTCCCACATCACTTTGAAGGCATTTGTGAGGATTGAGTCCAGCCAGTTTTCCAAAACCATGATTTTCGTTTTTCACCAAAATCACCACCAAGCCACAAAATCAAGCCAAAAATCCAAAATCATGAACTTGGCTATGCACCAACCATGTCAAGATCAATTCCTTTTGATCCCAAACTTCTCCCACATCACTTTGAAGGCATTTGTGAGGATTGAGTCCAGCCACTTTTCCAAAACCATGATTTTCGTTTTTCACCAAAATCACCACCAAGCCACAAAATCAAGCCAAAACACCAAAATCATGAACTTTGCTATGCACCAACCATGCCAAGATCAATTCCTTTTGATCCCAAACTTCTCCCACATCACTTTGAAGGCATTTGTGAGGATTGAGTCCAGCCAGTTTTCCAAAACCAACATTTTCGTTTTTCACCAAAATCACCACCAAGTCACAAAATCATGAACTTGGCTATGCACCAACCATGTCAAGATCAATTCCTTTTGCTCCCAAACTTCTCCCACATCACTTTGGAGGCATTTGTGAGGATTGAGTCCAGCCACTTTTCCAAAACCAACATTTTCGTTTTTCACCAAAATCACCACCAAGTCACAAAATCAAGCCAAAACACCAAAATCTTGGAACTTGGCTATGCACCAACCATGCCAAGATCAATTCCTTTTGATCCCAAACTTCTCCCACATCACTTTGAAGGCATTTGTGAGGATTGAGTCCAGCCACTTTTCCAAAACCATGATTTTCGTTTTTCACCAAAATCACCACCAAGCCACAAAATCAAGCCAAAACACCAAAATCATGAACTTGGCTATGCACCAACCATGTCAAGATCAATTCCTTTTGCTCCCAAACTTCTCCCACATCACTTTGGAGGCATTTGTGAGGATTGAGTCCAGCCACTTTTCCAAAACCATGATTTTCGTTTTTCACCAAAATCACCACCAAGTCACAAAATCAAGCCAAAAATCCAAAATCATGGAACTTGGCTATGCACCAACCATGCCAAGATCAATTCCTTTTGATCCCAAACTTCTCCCACATCACTTTGAAGGCATTTGTGAGGATTGAGTCCAGCCACTTTTCCAAAACCATGATTTTCGTTTTTCACCAAAATCACCACCAAGTCACAAAATCAAGCCAAAAATCCAAAATCATGGAACTTGGCTATGCACCAACCATGCCAAGATCAATTCCTTTTGATCCCAAACTTCTCCCACATCACTTTGAAGGCATTTGTGAGGATTGAGTCCAGCCACTTTTCCAAAACCATGATTTTCGTTTTTCACCAAAATCACCACCAAGCCACAAAATCAAGCCAAAAATCCAAAATCATGAACTTGGCTATGCACCAACCATGTCAAGATCAATTCCTTTTGATCCCAAACTTCTCCCACATCACTTTGAAGGCATTTGTGAGGATTGAGTCCAGCCACTTTTCCAAAACCATGATTTTCGTTTTTCACCAAAATCACCACCAAGTCACAAAATCAAGCCAAAAATCCAAAATCATGGCACTTGGCTATGCACCAACCATGTCAAGATCAATTCCTTTTGCTCCCAAACTTCTCCCACATCACTTTGAAGGCATTTGTGAGGATTGAGTCCAGCCACTTTTCCAAAACCATGATTTTCGTTTTTCACCAAAATCACCACCAAGCCACAAAATCAAGCCAAAACACCAAAATCATGAACTTGGCTATGCACCAACCATGTCAAGATCAATTCCTTTTGACCCCAAACTTCTCCCACATCACTTTGAAGGCATTTGTGAGGATTGAGTCCAGCCAGTTTTCCAAAACCAACATTTTCGTTTTTCACCAAAATCACCACCAAGTCACAAAATCATGAACTTGGCTATGCACCAACCATGTCAAGATCAATTCCTTTTGATCCCAAACTTCTCCCACATCACTTTGGAGGCATTTGTGAGGATTGAGTCCAGCCAGTTTTCCAAAACCAACATTTTCGTTTTTCACCAAAATCACCACCAAGTCACAAAATCAAGCCAAAAATCCAAAATCATGGAACTTGGCTATGCACCAACCATGTCAAAATCAATTCCTTTTGATCCCAAATTTCTCCCACATCACTTTGAA
>NC_143508.1:54300000-54302500 GCF_051622355.1 Phaseolus vulgaris | reverse complement strand
ATTTGAAGGCATTTGTGAGGATTGAGTCCAGCCACTTTTCCAAAACCATGATTTTCGTTTTTCACCAAAATCACCACCAAGTCACAAAATCAAGCCAAAAATCCAAAATCATGAACTTGGCTATGCACCAACCATGTCAAGATCAATTCCTTTTGATCCCAAACTTCTCCCACATCACTTTGGAGGCATTTGTGAGGATTGAGTCCAGCCACTTTTCCAAAACCATGATTTTCGTTTTTCACCAAAATCACCACCAAGCCACAAAATCAAGCCAAAACACCAAAATCATGAACTTTGCTATGCACCAACCATGTCAAGATCAATTCCTTTTGATCCCAAACTTCTCCCACATCACTTTGAAGGCATTTGTGAGGATTGAGTCCAGCCAGTTTTCCAAAACCATGATTTTCGTTTTTCACCAAAATCACCACCAAGTCACAAAATCAAGCCAAAACACCAAAATCATGAACTTGGCTATGCACCAACCATGTCAAGATCAATTCCTTTTGATCCCAAACTTCTCCCACATCACTTTGGAGGCATTTGTGAGGATTGAGTCCAGCCAGTTTTCCAAAACCATGATTTTCGTTTTTCACCAAAATCACCACCAAGCCACAAAATCATGAACTTGGCTATGCACCAACCATGTCAAGATCAATTCCTTTTGATCCCAAACTTCTCCCACATCACTTTGAAGGCATTTGTGAGGATTGAGTCCAGCCAGTTTTCCAAAACCATGATTTTCGTTTTTCACCAAAATCACCACCAAGCCACAAAATCAAGCCAAAAATCCAAAATCATGAACTTGGCTATGCACCAACCATGTCAAGATCAATTCCTTTTGATCCCAAACTTCTCCCACATCACTTTGAAGGCATTTGTGAGGATTGAGTCCAGCCACTTTTCCAAAACCATGATTTTCGTTTTTCACCAAAATCACCACCAAGCCACAAAATCAAGCCAAAACACCAAAATCATGAACTTTGCTATGCACCAACCATGCCAAGATCAATTCCTTTTGATCCCAAACTTCTCCCACATCACTTTGAAGGCATTTGTGAGGATTGAGTCCAGCCAGTTTTCCAAAACCAACATTTTCGTTTTTCACCAAAATCACCACCAAGTCACAAAATCATGAACTTGGCTATGCACCAACCATGTCAAGATCAATTCCTTTTGCTCCCAAACTTCTCCCACATCACTTTGGAGGCATTTGTGAGGATTGAGTCCAGCCACTTTTCCAAAACCAACATTTTCGTTTTTCACCAAAATCACCACCAAGTCACAAAATCAAGCCAAAACACCAAAATCTTGGAACTTGGCTATGCACCAACCATGCCAAGATCAATTCCTTTTGATCCCAAACTTCTCCCACATCACTTTGAAGGCATTTGTGAGGATTGAGTCCAGCCACTTTTCCAAAACCATGATTTTCGTTTTTCACCAAAATCACCACCAAGCCACAAAATCAAGCCAAAACACCAAAATCATGAACTTGGCTATGCACCAACCATGTCAAGATCAATTCCTTTTGCTCCCAAACTTCTCCCACATCACTTTGGAGGCATTTGTGAGGATTGAGTCCAGCCACTTTTCCAAAACCATGATTTTCGTTTTTCACCAAAATCACCACCAAGTCACAAAATCAAGCCAAAAATCCAAAATCATGGAACTTGGCTATGCACCAACCATGCCAAGATCAATTCCTTTTGATCCCAAACTTCTCCCACATCACTTTGAAGGCATTTGTGAGGATTGAGTCCAGCCACTTTTCCAAAACCATGATTTTCGTTTTTCACCAAAATCACCACCAAGTCACAAAATCAAGCCAAAAATCCAAAATCATGGAACTTGGCTATGCACCAACCATGCCAAGATCAATTCCTTTTGATCCCAAACTTCTCCCACATCACTTTGAAGGCATTTGTGAGGATTGAGTCCAGCCACTTTTCCAAAACCATGATTTTCGTTTTTCACCAAAATCACCACCAAGCCACAAAATCAAGCCAAAAATCCAAAATCATGAACTTGGCTATGCACCAACCATGTCAAGATCAATTCCTTTTGATCCCAAACTTCTCCCACATCACTTTGAAGGCATTTGTGAGGATTGAGTCCAGCCACTTTTCCAAAACCATGATTTTCGTTTTTCACCAAAATCACCACCAAGTCACAAAATCAAGCCAAAAATCCAAAATCATGGCACTTGGCTATGCACCAACCATGTCAAGATCAATTCCTTTTGCTCCCAAACTTCTCCCACATCACTTTGAAGGCATTTGTGAGGATTGAGTCCAGCCAGTTTTCCAAAACCATGATTTTCGTTTTTCACCAAAATCACCACCAAGCCACAAAATCAAGCCAAAACACCAAAATCATGAACTTGGCTATGCACCAACCATGTCAAGATCAATTCCTTTTGATCCCAAACTTCTCCCACATCACTTTGAAGGCATTTGTGAGGATTGAGTCCAGCCAGTTTTCCAAAACCAACATTTTC
>NC_143508.1:54287500-54290000 GCF_051622355.1 Phaseolus vulgaris | reverse complement strand
AGGGAGAAGCCACGCGGATGAGGCCGTGCCTTCCCTGTGGTGGCCGCACGCTACTGGACCGAGAGTAATAAAGCCCTCATATCAACCACATGACCCTGGGCGTAACCAGCACAAATGTGAGCCCAAGCGGACGCTGACTGATGACATTACTCCCCCCCGCCCGGCAGCAAGCCAGACATGATGGCCCCTTCCCCGCGAACGGTTGGAAGCCATACCCCCTTCGTGATGCTCACAAGTCTTCGAATAAGCCACCCAACGATTTGCGTGGCACAAATCTTCCCCGATCGCACCGGGCCACAGTTCCAACCCGTCTCATCCGTGCTTCTTCTCCAGCACGACCACCGTGGCGGATCGCCAAGATGCTCGTGAGGGAGAAGCCACGCGGATGAGGCCGTGCCTTCCCTGTGGTGGCCGCGCGCTAATGGACCGAGAGTAATAAAGCCCTCAATATCAACCACATGACCCTGGGCGTAACCAGCACAAATGTGAGCCCAAGCGGACGCTGACTGATGACATTACATCCCCGGCCGGCAGCAAGCCAGACATGATGGCCCCTTCCCCGCGAACGGTTGGAAGCCATACCCCCTTCATGATGCTCACAAGTCTAGAAATGAGCCACACAACGAAAATCCCACCAGCGTGCCACAAATCCACATAACAGATTCACATTTTTTCCCACCGGGTCAGTCGGCCGGAACCGACGGCGGCCACCACCATGCCGCCGCCCACAACGGGTGACACCAACCCAAGTTGGTGGATCACCCATGTGTGGGCGTTTTGACTTGCCCCACCACAAAGCAAGCCAAAACAGGGGGGAATGAAGGGACCGCACCAGAATTTTCCATGGTGCAAGAGCTGGCTGCATTGAGGAACACCCCCCCCCCCCCCCCCCTACAATAGCTAAATATGCAAAAGCCACTTTTGTACAAGTAGATACACTTTTTTTGAGTAGACATAAGTTCTGTTTTGGGACCTAGAGAACGAATTTTCACGAGATTTTTTGCAGGGATCCTCATAAAAATGGTACAACATTGCCTGCAAAAAATTAGAATTTTTCGACATGGGGAAGTATTTTTTTTATTTTTCCAAAGACCCGAAATGTGGAAAATCGGGAAAAATGGAAAAACGTATCTAGACACCGTATTTTTGCGTGATTTTTTCCAGTCCATCCCATAATAATATCAAGAAGGTGCCCACCAAGTTTCGTTAGGATTGGCCAAGGTTTCGAATTTTCATGAATTTTTTTCAAAACCCTCTATTTTCCAACATTTCAAAAATTCAAAACCACATCAAGATGGCTTGGTTTTGATACCAAACTTTCTAGACCTCATTCTGCATGCATTTGTGACACTTTCCAACCAACAAAACTCAAAAACCACCACTTTGAAAATTTCATGATTCTTGGCACACCACCAAGTCACAAAATCAAGCCAAAACACCAAAATCTTGGAACTTGGCTATGCACCAACCATGCCAAGATCAATTCCTTTTGATCCCAAACTTCTCCCACATCACTTTGAAGGCATTTGTGAGGATTGAGTCCAGCCACTTTTCCAAAACCATGATTTTCGTTTTTCACCAAAATCACCACCAAGTCACAAAATCAAGCCAAAAATCCAAAATCATGGAACTTGGCTATGCACCAACCATGCCAAGATCAATTCCTTTTGATCCCAAACTTCTCCCACATCAATTTGAAGGCATTTGTGAGAATTGAGTCCAGCCACTTTTCCAAAACCATGATTTTCGTTTTTCACCAAAATCACCACCAAGTCACAAAATCAAGCCAAAAATCCAAAATCATGGAACTTGGCTATGCACCAACCATGCCAAGATCAATTCCTTTTGATCCCAAACTTCTCCCACATCACTTTGAAGGCATTTGTGAGGATTGAGTCCAGCCACTTTTCCAAAACCATGATTTTCGTTTTTCACCAAAATCACCACCAAGTCACAAAATCAAGCCAAAAATCCAAAATCATGGAACTTGGCTATGCACCAACCATGCCAAGATCAATTCCTTTTGATCCCAAACTTCTCCCACATACCTTTGAAGGCATTTGTGAGGATTGAGTCCAGCCACTTTTCCAAAACCATGATTTTCGTTTTTCACCAAAATCACCACCAAGCCACAAAATCAAGCCAAAAATCCAAAATCATGAACTTGGCTATGCACCAACCATGTCAAGATCAATTCCTTTTGATCCCAAACTTCTCCCACATCACTTTGAAGGCATTTGTGAGGATTGAGTCCAGCCAGTTTTCCAAAACCATGATTTTCGTTTTTCACCAAAATCACCACCAAGTCACAAAATCAAGCCAAAAATCCAAAATCATGGCACTTGGCTATGCACCAACCATGTCAAGATCAATTCCTTTTGCTCCCAAACTTCTCCCACATCACTTTGAAGGCATTTGTGAGGATTGAGTCCAGCCACTTTTCCAAAACCATGATTTTCGTTTTTCACCAAAATCACCACCAAGCCACAAAATCAAGCCA
>NC_143508.1:54270000-54277500 GCF_051622355.1 Phaseolus vulgaris | reverse complement strand
CATGACCCTGGGCGTAACCAGCACAAATGTGAGCCCAAGCGGACGCTGACTGATGACATTACTCCCCCCCGCCCGGCAGCAAGCCAGACATGATGGCCCCTTCCCCGCGAACGGTTGGAAGCCATACCCCCTTCGTGATGCTCACAAGTCTTCGAATAAGCCACCCAACGATTTGCGTGGCACAAATCTTCCCCGATCGCACCGGGCCACAGTTCCAACCCGTCTCATCCGTGCTTCTTCTCCAGCACGACCACCGTGGCGGATCGCCAAGATGCTCGTGAGGAAGAAGCCACGCGGATGAGGCCGTGCCTTCCCTGTGGTGGCCGCGCGCTACTGGACCGAGAGTAATAAAGCCCTCAATATCAACCACATGACCCTGGGCGTAACCAGCACAAATGTGAGCCCAAGCGGACGCTGACTGATGACATTACCCCCCCGGCCGGCAGCAAGCCAGACATGATGGCCCCTTCCCCGCGAACGGTTGGAAGCCATACCCCCTTCGTGATGCTCACAAGTCTAGAAATGAGCCACACAACGAAAATCCCACCAGCGTGCCACAAATCCACATAACAGATTCACATTTTTTCCCACCGGGTCGGTCGGCCGGAACCGACGGCGGCCACCACCATGCCGCCGCCCACAACGGGTGACACCAACCCAAGTTGGTGGATCACCCATGTGTGGGCGTTTTGACTTGCCCCACCACAAAGCAAGCCAAAACAGGGGGGAATGAAGGGACCGCACCAGAATTTTCCATGGTGCAAGAGCTGGCTGCATTGAGGAACACCCCCCCCCCCCCCCCTATAATAGCTAAATATGCAAAAGCCACTTTTGTACAAGTAGATACACTTTTTTTGAGTAGACATAAGTTCTGTTTTGGGACCTAGAGAACGAATTTTCACGAGATTTTTTGCAGGGATCCTCATAAAAATGGTACAACATTGCCTGCAAAAAATTAGAATTTTTCGACATGGGGAAGTATTTTTTTTATTTTTCCAAAGACCCGAAATGTGGAAAATCGGGAAAAATGGAAAAACGTATCTAGACACCGTATTTTTGCGTGATTTTTTCCAGTCCATCCCATAATAATATCAAGAAGGTGCCCACCAAGTTTCGTTAGGATTGGCCAAGGTTTCGAATTTTCATGAATTTTTTTCAAAACCCTCTATTTTCCAACATTTCAAAAATTCAAAACCACATCAAGATGGCTTGGTTTTGATACCAAACTTTCTAGACCTCATTCTGCATGCATTTTTGACACTTTCCAACCAACAAAACTCAAAAACCACCACTTTGAAAATTTCATGATTCTTGGCACACCACCAAGTCACAAAATCAAGCCAAAACACCAAAATCTTGGAACTTGGGTATGCACCAACCATGCCAAGATCAATTCCTTTTGATCCCAAACTTCTCCCACATCACTTTGAAGGCATTTGTGAGGATTGAGTCCAGCCACTTTTCCAAAACCATGATTTTCGTTTTTCACCAAAATCACCACCAAGCCACAAAATCAAGCCAAAAATCCAAAATCATGAACTTGGCTATGCACCAACCATGTCAAGATCAATTCCTTTTGATCCCAAACTTCTCCCACATCACTTTGAAGGCATTTGTGAGGATTGAGTCCAGCCAGTTTTCCAAAACCATGATTTTCGTTTTTCACCAAAATCACCACCAAGTCACAAAATCAAGCCAAAAATCCAAAATCATGGCACTTGGCTATGCACCAACCATGCCAAGATCAATTCCTTTTGATCCCAAACTTCTCCCACATCACTTTGAAGGCATTTGTGAGAATTCAGTCCAGCCACTTTTCCAAAACCATGATTTTCGTTTTTCACCAAAATCACCACCAAGTCACAAAATCAAGCCAAAAATCCAAAATCATGGCACTTGGCTATGCACCAACCATGTCAAGATCAATTCCTTTTGCTCCCAAACTTCTCCCACATCACTTTGAAGGCATTTGTGAGGATTGAGTCCAGCCACTTTTCCAAAACCATGATTTTCGTTTTTCACCAAAATCACCACCAAGCCACAAAATCAAGCCAAAAATCCAAAATCATGAACTTGGCTATGCACCAACCATGTCAAGATCAATTCCTTTTGATCCCAAACTTCTCCCACATCACTTTGAAGGCATTTGTGAGAATTGAGTCCAGCCACTTTTCCAAAACCATGATTTTCGTTTTTCACCAAAATCACCACCAAGTCACAAAATCAAGCCAAAAATCCAAAATCATGGAACTTGGCTATGCACCAACCATGCCAAGATCAATTCCTTTTGATCCCAAACTTCGCCCACATCAATTTGAAGGCATTTGTGAGAATTGAGTCCAGCCACTTTTCCAAAACCATGATTTTCGTTTTTCACCAAAATCACCACCAAGTCACAAAATCAAGCCAAAACACCAAAATCATGAACTTGGCTATGCACCAACCATGCCAAGATCAATTCCTTTTGCTCCCAAACTTCTCCCACATCACTTTGAAGGCATTTGTGAGGATTGAGTCCAGCCACTTTTCCAAAACCATGATTTTCGTTTTTCACCAAAATTACCACCAAGCCACAAAATCAAGCCAAAAATCCAAAATCATGAACTTGGCTATGCACCAACCATGTCAAGATCAATTCCTTTTGATCCCAAACTTCTCCCACATCACTTTGAAGGCATTTGTGAGGATTGAGTCCAGCCAGTTTTCCAAAACCATGATTTTCGTTTTTCACCAAAATCACCACCAAGTCACAAAATCAAGCCAAAACACCAAAATCATGAACTTGGCTATGCATCAACCATGCCAAGATCAATTCCTTTTGATCCCAAACTTCTCCCACATCACTTTGAAGGCATTTGTGAGAATTGAGTCCAGCCACTTTTCCAAAACCATGATTTTCGTTTTTCACCAAAATCACCACCAAGTCACAAAATCAAGCCAAAAATCCAAAATCATGGAACTTGGCTATGCACCAACCATGCCAAGATCAATTCCTTTTGATCCCAAACTTCTCCCACATCAATTTGAAGGCATTTGTGAGAATTGAGTCCAGCCACTTTTCCAAAACCATGATTTTCATTTTTCACCAAAATCACCACCAAGTCACAAAATCAAGCCAAAAATCCAAAATCATGGAACTTGCCTATGCACCAACCATGCCAAGATCAATTCCTTTTGATCCCAAACTTCTCCCACATCACTTTGAAGGCATTTGTGAGAATTGAGTCCAGCCACTTTTCCAAAACCATGATTTTCGTTTTTCACCAAAATCACCACCAAGTCACAAAATCAAGCCAAAAATCCAAAATCATGGAACTTGGCTATGCACCAACCATGCCAAGATCAATTCCTTTTGATCCCAAACTTCTCCCACATCACTTTGAAGGCATTTGTGAGAATTCAGTCCAGCCACTTTTCCAAAACCATGATTTTCGTTTTTCACCAAAATCACCACCAAGTCACAAAATCAAGCCAAAAATCCAAAATCATGGCACTTGGCTATGCACCAACCATGTCAAGATCAATTCCTTTTGCTCCCAAACTTCTCCCACATCACTTTGAAGGCATTTGTGAGGATTGAGTCCAGCCACTTTTCCAAAACCATGATTTTCGTTTTTCACCAAAATCACCACCAAGCCACAAAATCAAGCCAAAAATCCAAAATCATGAACTTGGCTATGCACCAACCATGTCAAGATCAATTCCTTTTGATCCCAAACTTCTCCCACATCACTTTGAAGGCATTTGTGAGGATTGAGTCCAGCCAGTTTTCCAAAACCATGATTTTCGTTTTTCACCAAAATCACCACCAAGTCACAAAATCAAGCCAAAACACCAAAATCATGAACTTGGCTATGCACCAACCATGCCAAGATCAATTCCTTTTGATCCCAAACTTCTCCCACATCACTTTGAAGGCATTTGTGAGAATTGAGTCCAGCCACTTTTCCAAAACCATGATTTTCGTTTTTCACCAAAATCACCACCAAGTCACAAAATCAAGCCAAAAATCCAAAATCATGGAACTTGGCTATGCACCAACCATGCCAAGATCAATTCCTTTTGATCCCAAACTTCTCCCACATCAATTTGAAGGCATTTGTGAGAATTGAGTCCAGCCACTTTTCCAAAACCATGATTTTCGTTTTTCACCAAAATCACCACCAAGTCACAAAATCAAGCCAAAAATCCAAAATCATGGAACTTGGCTATGCACCAACCATGCCAAGATCAATTCCTTTTGATCCCAAACTTCTCCCACATCACTTTGAAGGCATTTGTGAGAATTGAGTCCAGCCACTTTTCCAAAACCATGATTTTCGTTTTTCACCAAAATCACCACCAAGTCACAAAATCAAGCCAAAACACCAAAATCATGAACTTGGCTATGCACCAACCATGTCAAGATCAATTCCTTTTGATCCCAAACTTCTCCCACATCACTTTGAAGGCATTTGTGAGGATTGAGTCCAGCCACTTTTCCAAAACCATGATTTTCGTTTTTCACCAAAATCACCACCAAGCCACAAAATCAAGCCAAAAATCCAAAATCATGAACTTGGCTATGCACCAACCATGTCAAGATCAATTCCTTTTGCTCCCAAACTTCTCCCACATCACTTTGAAGGCATTTGTGAGGATTGAGTCCAGCCAGTTTTCCAAAACCAACATTTTCGTTTTTCACCAAAATCACCACCAAGTCACAAAATCATGAACTTGGCTATGCACCAACCATGTCAAGATCAATTCCTTTTGATCCCAAACTTCTCCCACATCACTTTGGAGGCATTTGTGAGGATTGAGTCCAGCCAGTTTTCCAAAACCAACATTTTCGTTTTTCACCAAAATCACCACCAAGTCACAAAATCAAGCCAAAAATCCAAAATCATGGAACTTGGCTATGCACCAACCATGTCAAAATCAATTCCTTTTGATCCCAAACTTCTCCCACATCACTTTGAAGGCATTTGTGAGGATTGAGTCCAGCCAGTTTTCCAAAACCAACATTTTCGTTTTTCACCAAAATCACCACCAAGTCACAAAATCATGAACTTGGCTATGCACCAACCATGTCAAGATCAATTCCTTTTGATCCCAAACTTCTCCCACATCACTTTGGAGGCATTTGTGAGGATTGAGTCCAGCCAGTTTTCCAAAACCATGATTTTCGTTTTTCACCAAAATCACCACCAAGTCACAAAATCAAGCCAAAAATCCAAAATCATGGAACTTGGCTATGCACCAACCATGTCAAAATCAATTCCTTTTGATCCCAAACTTCTCCCACGTCACTTTGAAGGCATTTGTGAGGATTGAGTCCAGCCAGTTTTCCAAAACCAACATTTTCGTTTTTCACCAAAATCACCACCAAGTCACAAAATCATGAACTTGGCTATGCACCAACCATGTCAAGATCAATTCCTTTTGATCCCAAACTTCTCCCACATCACTTTGAAGGCATTTGTGAGGATTGAGTCCAGCCAGTTTTCCAAAACCATGATTTTCGTTTTTCACCAAAATCACCACCAAGTCACAAAATCAAGCCAAAACACCAAAATCATGAACTTGGCTATGCACCAACCATGCCAAGATCAATTCCTTTTGATCCCAAACTTCTCCCACATCACTTTGAAGGCATTTGTGAGAATTGAGTCCAGCCACTTTTCCAAAACCATGATTTTCGTTTTTCACCAAAATCACCACCAAGTCACAAAATCAAGCCAAAAATCCAAAATCATGGAACTTGGCTATGCACCAACCATGCCAAGATCAATTCCTTTTGATCCCAAACTTCTCCCACATCAATTTGAAGGCATTTGTGAGAATTGAGTCCAGCCACTTTTCCAAAATCATGATTTTCGTTTTTCACCAAAATCACCACCAAGTCACAAAATCAAGCCAAAAATCCAAAATCATGGAACTTGGCTATGCACCAACCATGCCAAGATCAATTCCTTTTGATCCCAAACTTCTCCCACATCACTTTGAAGGCATTTGTGAGAATTGAGTCCAGCCACTTTTCCAAAACCATGATTTTCGTTTTTCACCAAAATCACCACCAAGTCACAAAATCAAGCCAAAACACCAAAATCATGAACTTGGCTATGCACCAACCATGTCAAGATCAATTCCTTTTGATCCCAAACTTCTCCCACATCACTTTGAAGGCATTTGTGAGGATTGAGTCCAGCCACTTTTCCAAAACCATGATTTTCGTTTTTCACCAAAATCACCACCAAGCCACAAAATCAAGCCAAAAATCCAAAATCATGAACTTGGCTATGCACCAACCATGTCAAGATCAATTCCTTTTGCTCCCAAACTTCTCCCACATCACTTTGAAGGCATTTGTGAGGATTGAGTCCAGCCAGTTTTCCAAAACCAACATTTTCGTTTTTCACCAAAATCACCACCAAGTCACAAAATCATGAACTTGGCTATGCACCAACCATGTCAAGATCAATTCCTTTTGATCCCAAACTTCTCCCACATCACTTTGGAGGCATTTGTGAGGATTGAGTCCAGCCAGTTTTCCAAAACCAACATTTTCGTTTTTCACCAAAATCACCACCAAGTCACAAAATCAAGCCAAAAATCCAAAATCATGGAACTTGGCTATGCACCAACCATGTCAAAATCAATTCCTTTTGATCCCAAACTTCTCCCACATCACTTTGAAGGCATTTGTGAGGATTGAGTCCAGCCAGTTTTCCAAAACCAACATTTTCGTTTTTCACCAAAATCACCACCAAGTCACAAAATCATGAACTTGGCTATGCACCAACCATGTCAAGATCAATTCCTTTTGATCCCAAACTTCTCCCACATCACTTTGAAGGAATTTGTGAGGATTGAGTCCAGCCACTTTTCCAAAACCATGATTTTCGTTTTTCACCAAAATCACCACCAAGCCACAAAATCAAGCCAAAAATCCAAAATCATGAACTTGGCTATGCACCAACCATGTCAAGATCAATTCCTTTTGATCCCAAACTTCTCCCACATCACTTTGGAGGCATTTGTGAGGATTGAGTCCAGCCAGTTTTCCAAAACCATGATTTTCGTTTTTCACCAAAATCACCACCAAGTCACAAAATCAAGCCAAAAATCCAAAATCATGGAACTTGGCTATGCACCAACCATGTCAAAATCAATTCCTTTTGATCCCAAACTTCTCCCACGTCACTTTGAAGGCATTTGTGAGGATTGAGTCCAGCCAGTTTTCCAAAACCATGATTTTTGTTTTTCACCAAAATCACCACCAAGCCACAAAATCAAGCCAAAACACCAAAATCATGAACTTTGCTATGCACCAACCATGTCAAGATCAATTCCTTTTGATCCCAAACTTCTCCCACATCACTTTGAAGGCATTTGTGAGGATTGAGTCCAGCCAGTTTTCCAAAACCAACATTTTCGTTTTTCACCAAAATCACCACCAAGTCACAAAATCATGAACTTGGCTATGCACCAACCATGTCAAGATCAATTCCTTTTGAT
>NC_143508.1:54247500-54255000 GCF_051622355.1 Phaseolus vulgaris | reverse complement strand
CAAACTTCTCCCACATCACTTTGAAGGCATTTGTGAGGATTGAGTCCAGCCACTTTTCCAAAACCATGATTTTCGTTTTTCACCAAAATCACCACCAAGTCACAAAATCAAGCCAAAAATCCAAAATCATGGAACTTGGCTATGCACCAACCATGCCAAGATCAATTCCTTTTGATCCCAAACTTCTCCCACATCAATTTGAAGGCATTTGTGAGAATTGAGTCCAGCCACTTTTCCAAAACCATGATTTTCGTTTTTCACCAAAATCACCACCAAGTCACAAAATCAAGCCAAAAATCCAAAATCATGGAACTTGGCTATGCACCAACCATGCCAAGATCAATTCCTTTTGATCCCAAACTTCTCCCACATCACTTTGAAGGCATTTGTGAGAATTGAGTCCAGCCACTTTTCCAAAACCATGATTTTCGTTTTTCACCAAAATCACCACCAAGTCACAAAATCAAGCAAAAAATCCAAAATCATGGCACTTGGCGATGCACCAACCATGTCAAGATCAATTCCTTTTGCTCCCAAACTTCTCCCACATCACTTTGAAGGCATTTGTGAGGATTGAGTCCAGCCACTTTTCCAAAACCATGATTTTCGTTTTTCACCAAAATCACCACCAAGTCACAAAATCAAGCCAAAAATCCAAAATCATGGAACTTGGCTATGCACCAACCATGCCAAGATCAATTCCTTTTGATCCCAAACTTCTCCCACATCACTTTGAAGGCATTTGTGAGAATTCAGTCCAGCCACTTTTCCAAAACCATGATTTTCGTTTTTCACCAAAATCACCACCAAGTCACAAAATCAAGCCAAAAATCCAAAATCATGGCACTTGGCTATGCACCAACCATGTCAAGATCAATTCCTTTTGCTCCCAAACTTCTCCCACATCACTTTGAAGGCATTTGTGAGGATTGAGTCCAGCCACTTTTCCAAAACCATGATTTTCGTTTTTCACCAAAATCACCACCAAGCCACAAAATCAAGCCAAAAATCCAAAATCATGAACTTGGCTATGCACCAACCATGTCAAGATCAATTCCTTTTGATCCCAAACTTCTCCCACATCACTTTGAAGGCATTTGTGAGGATTGAGTCCAGCCAGTTTTCCAAAACCATGATTTTCGTTTTTCACCAAAATCACCACCAAGTCACAAAATCAAGCCAAAAAACCAAAATCATGAACTTGGCTATGCACCAACCATGCCAAGATCAATTCCTTTTGATCCCAAACTTCTCCCACATCACTTTGAAGGCATTTGTGAGAATTGAGTCCAGCTACTTTTCCAAAACCATGATTTTCGTTTTTCACCAAAATCACCACCAAGTCACAAAATCAAGCCAAAAATCCAAAATCATGGAACTTGGCTATGCACCAACCATGCCAAGATCAATTCCTTTTGATCCCAAACTTCGCCCACATCAATTTGAAGGCATTTGTGAGAATTGAGTCCAGCCACTTTTCCAAAACCATGATTTTCGTTTTTCACCAAAATCACCACCAAGTCACAAAATCAAGCCAAAACACCAAAATCATGAACTTGGCTATGCACCAACCATGCCAAGATCAATTCCTTTTGCTCCCAAACAAATCATGAACTTGGCTATGCACCAACCATGTCAAGATCAATTCCTTTTGATCCCAAACTTCTCCCACATCACTTTGAAGGCATTTGTGAGGATTGAGTCCAGCCAGTTTTCCAAAACCATGATTTTCGTTTTTCACCAAAATCACCACCAAGTCACAAAATCAAGCCAAAACACCAAAATCATGAACTTGGCTATGCACCAACCATGCCAAGATCAATTCCTTTTGATCCCAAACTTCTCCCACATCACTTTGAAGGCATTTGTGAGAATTGAGTCCAGCCACTTTTCCAAAACCATGATTTTCGTTTTTCACCAAAATCACCACCAAGTCACAAAATCAAGCCAAAAATCCAAAATCATGGAACTTGGCTATGCACCAACCATGCCAAGATCAATTCCTTTTGATCCCAAACTTCTCCCACATCAATTTGAAGGCATTTGTGAGAATTGAGTCCAGCCACTTTTCCAAAACCATGATTTTCGTTTTTCACCAAAATCACCACCAAGTCACAAAATCAAGCCAAAAATCCAAAATCATGGAACTTGGCTCTGCACCAACCATGCCAAGATCAATTCCTTTTGATCCAAAACTTCTCCCACATCACTTTGAAGGCATTTGTGAGAATTGAGTCCAGCCACTTTTCCAAAACCATGATTTTCGTTTTTCACCAAAATCACCACCAAGTCACAAAATCAAGCCAAAACACCAAAATCATGAACTTGGCTATGCACCAACCATGTCAAGATCAATTCCTTTTGATCCCAAACTTCTCCCACATCACTTTGAAGGCATTTGTGAGGATTGAGTCCAGCCAGTTTTCCAAAACCAACATTTTCGTTTTTCACCAAAATCACCACCAAGTCACAAAATCATGAACTTGGCTATGCACCAACCATGTCAAGATCAATTCCTTTTGATCCCAAACTTCTCCCACATCACTTTGGAGGCATTTGTGAGGATTGAGTCCAGCCAGTTTTCCAAAACCAACATTTTCGTTTTTCACCAAAATCACCACCAAGTCACAAAATCATGAACTTGGCTATGCACCAACCATGTCAAGATCAATTCCTTTTGATCCCAAACTTCTCCCACATCACTTTGAAGGCATTTGTGAGGATTGAGTCCAGCCAGTTTTCCAAAACCATGATTTTCGTTTTTCACCAAAATCACCACCAAGTCACAAAATCAAGCCAAAACACCAAAATCATGAACTTGGCTATGCACCAACCATGCCAAGATCAATTCCTTTTGATCCCAAACTTCTCCCACATCACTTTGAAGGCATTTGTGAGAATTGAGTCCAGCCACTTTTCCAAAACCATGATTTTCGTTTTTCACCAAAATCACCACCAAGTCACAAAATCAAGCCAAAAATCCAAAATCATGGAACTTGGCTATGCACCAACCATGCCAAGATCAATTCCTTTTGATCCCAAACTTCACCCACATCAATTTGAAGGCATTTGTGAGAATTGAGTCCAGCCACTTTTCCAAAACCATGATTTTCGTTTTTCACCAAAATCACCACCAAGTCACAAAATCAAGCCAAAAATCCAAAATCATGGAACTTGGCTCTGCACCAACCATGCCAAGATCAATTCCTTTTGATCCCAAACTTCTCCCACATCACTTTGAAGGCATTTGTGAGAATTGAGTCCAGCCACTTTTCCAAAACCATGATTTTCGTTTTTCACCAAAATCACCACCAAGTCACAAAATCAAGCCAAAACACCAAAATCATGAACTTGGCTATGCACCAACCATGTCAAGATCAATTCCTTTTGATCCCAAACTTCTCCCACATCACTTTGAAGGCATTTGTGAGGATTGAGTCCAGCCAGTTTTCCAAAACCAACATTTTCGTTTTTCACCAAAATCACCACCAAGTCACAAAATCATGAACTTGGCTATGCACCAACCATGTCAAGATCAATTCCTTTTGATCCCAAACTTCTCCCACATCACTTTGGAGGCATTTGTGAGGATTGAGTCCAGCCAGTTTTCCAAAACCAACATTTTCGTTTTTCACCAAAATCACCACCAAGTCACAAAATCATGAACTTGGCTATGCACCAACCATGTCAAGATCAATTCCTTTTGATCCCAAACTTCTCCCACATCACTTTGAAGGCATTTGTGAGGATTGAGTCCAGCCAGTTTTCCAAAACCATGATTTTCGTTTTTCACCAAAATCACCACCAAGTCACAAAATCAAGCCAAAACACCAAAATCATGAACTTGGCTATGCACCAACCATGCCAAGATCAATTCCTTTTGATCCCAAACTTCTCCCACATCACTTTGAAGGCATTTGTGAGAATTGAGTCCAGCCACTTTTCCAAAACCATGATTTTCGTTTTTCACCAAAATCACCACCAAGTCACAAAATCAAGCCAAAAATCCAAAATCATGGAACTTGGCTATGCACCAACCATGCCAAGATCAATTCCTTTTGATCCCAAACTTCTCCCACATCAATTTGAAGGCATTTGTGAGAATTGAGTCCAGCCACTTTTCCAAAACCATGATTTTCGTTTTTCACCAAAATCACCACCAAGTCACAAAATCAAGCCAAAAATCCAAAATCATGGAACTTGGCTATGCACCAACCATGCCAAGATCAATTCCTTTTGATCCCAAACTTCTCCCACATCACTTTGAAGGCATTTGTGAGAATTGAGTCCAGCCACTTTTCCAAAACCATGATTTTCGTTTTTCACCAAAATCACCACCAAGTCACAAAATCAAGCCAAAACACCAAAATCATGAACTTGGCTATGCACCAACCATGTCAAGATCAATTCCTTTTGATCCCAAACTTCTCCCACATCACTTTGAAGGCATTTGTGAGGATTGAGTCCAGCCACTTTTCCAAAACCATGATTTTCGTTTTTCACCAAAATCACCACCAAGCCACAAAATCAAGCCAAAAATCCAAAATCATGAACTTGGCTATGCACCAACCATGTCAAGATCAATTCCTTTTGCTCCCAAACTTCTCCCACATCACTTTGAAGGCATTTGTGAGGATTGAGTCCAGCCAGTTTTCCAAAACCAACATTTTCGTTTTTCACCAAAATCACCACCAAGTCACAAAATCATGAACTTGGCTATGCACCAACCATGTCAAGATCAATTCCTTTTGATCCCAAACTTCTCCCACATCACTTTGGAGGCATTTGTGAGGATTGAGTCCAGCCAGTTTTCCAAAACCAACATTTTCGTTTTTCACCAAAATCACCACCAAGTCACAAAATCAAGCCAAAAATCCAAAATCATGGAACTTGGCTATGCACCAACCATGTCAAAATCAATTCCTTTTGATCCCAAACTTCTCCCACATCACTTTGAAGGCATTTGTGAGGATTGAGTCCAGCCAGTTTTCCAAAACCAACATTTTCGTTTTTCACCAAAATCACCACCAAGTCACAAAATCATGAACTTGGCTATGCACCAACCATGTCAAGATCAATTCCTTTTGATCCCAAACTTCTCCCACATCACTTTGAAGGAATTTGTGAGGATTGAGTCCAGCCACTTTTCCAAAACCATGATTTTCGTTTTTCACCAAAATCACCACAAAGCCACAAAATCAAGCCAAAAATCCAAAATCATGAACTTGGCTATGCACCAACCATGTCAAGATCAATTCCTTTTGATCCCAAACTTCTCCCACATCACTTTGGAGGCATTTGTGAGGATTGAGTCCAGCCAGTTTTCCAAAACCATGATTTTCGTTTTTCACCAAAATCACCACCAAGTCACAAAATCAAGCCAAAAATCCAAAATCATGGAACTTGGCTATGCACCAACCATGTCAAAATCAATTCCTTTTGATCCCAAACTTCTCCCACGTCACTTTGAAGGCATTTGTGAGGATTGAGTCCAGCCAGTTTTCCAAAACCATGATTTTCGTTTTTCACCAAAATCACCACCAAGCCACAAAATCAAGCCAAAACACCAAAATCATGAACTTTGCTATGCACCAACCATGTCAAGATCAATTCCTTTTGATCCCAAACTTCTCCCACATCACTTTGAAGGCATTTGTGAGGATTGAGTCCAGCCAGTTTTCCAAAACCAACATTTTCGTTTTTCACCAAAATCACCACCAAGTCACAAAATCATGAACTTGGCTATGCACCAACCATGTCAAGATCAATTCCTTTTGATCCCAAACTTCTCCCACATCACTTTGGAGGAATTTGTGAGGATTGAGTCCAGCCAGTTTTCCAAAACCATGATTTTCGTTTTTCACCAAAATCACCACCAAGTCACAAAATCAAGCCAAAAATCCAAAATCATGGAACTTGGCTATGCACCAACCATGCCAAGATCAATTCCTTTTGATCCCAAACTTCTCCCACATCACTTTGAAGGCATTTGTGAGAATTGAGTCCAGCCACTTTTCCAAAACCATGATTTTCGTTTTTCACCAAAATCACCACCAAGTCACAAAATCAAGCCAAAACACCAAAATCATGAACTTGGCTATGCACCAACCATGCCAAGATCAATTCCTTTTGATCCCAAACTTCTCCCACATCACTTTGAAGGCATTTGTGAGAATTGAGTCCAGCCACTTTTCCAAAACCATGATTTTCGTTTTTCACCAAAATCACCACCAAGTCACAAAATCAAGCCAAAAATCCAAAATCATGGAACTTGGCTATGCACCAACCATGCCAAGATCAATTCCTTTTGATCCCAAACTTCTCCCACATCAATTTGAAGGCATTTGTGAGAATTGAGTCCAGCCACTTTTCCAAAACCATGATTTTCGTTTTTCACCAAAATCACCACCAAGTCACAAAATCAAGCCAAAAATCCAAAATCATGGAACTTGGCTATGCACCAACCATGCCAAGATCAATTCCTTTTGATCCCAAACTTCTCCCACATCACTTTGAAGGCATTTGTGAGAATTGAGTCCAGCCACTTTTCCAAAACCATGATTTTCGTTTTTCACCAAAATCACCACCAAGTCACAAAATCAAGCCAAAACACCAAAATCATGAACTTGGCTATGCACCAACCATGTCAAGATCAATTCCTTTTGATCCCAAACTTCTCCCACATCACTTTGAAGGCATTTGTGAGGATTGAGTCCAGCCACTTTTCCAAAACCATGATTTTCGTTTTTCACCAAAATCACCACCAAGCCACAAAATCAAGCCAAAAATCCAAAATCATGAACTTGGCTATGCACCAACCATGTCAAGATCAATTCCTTTTGCTCCCAAACTTCTCCCACATCACTTTGAAGGCATTTGTGAGGATTGAGTCCAGCCAGTTTTCCAAAACCAACATTTTCGTTTTTCACCAAAATCACCACCAAGTCACAAAATCATGAACTTGGCTATGCACCAACCATGTCAAGATCAATTCCTTTTGATCCCAAACTTCTCCCACATCACTTTGGAGGCATTTGTGAGGATTGAGTCCAGCCAGTTTTCCAAAACCAACATTTTCGTTTTTCACCAAAATCACCACCAAGTCACAAAATCAAGCCAAAAATCCAAAATCATGGAACTTGGCTATGCACCAACCATGTCAAAATCAATTCCTTTTGATCCCAAACTTCTCCCACATCACTTTGAAGGCATTTGTGAGGATTGAGTCCAGCCAGTTTTCCAAAACCAACATTTTCGTTTTTCACCAAAATCACCACCAAGTCACAAAATCATGAACTTGGCTATGCACCAACCATGTCAAGATCAATTCCTTTTGATCCCAAACTTCTCCCACATCACTTTGAAGGAATTTGTGAGGATTGAGTCCAGCCACTTTTCCAAAACCATGATTTTCGTTTTTCACCAAAATCACCACCAAGCCACAAAATCAAGCCAAAAATCCAAAATCATGAACTTGGCTATGCACCAACCATGTCAAGA
>NC_143508.1:54222500-54240000 GCF_051622355.1 Phaseolus vulgaris | reverse complement strand
TGGCTATGCACCAACCATGTCAAGATCAATTCCTTTTGATCCCAAACTTCTCCCACATCACTTTGAAGGCATTTGTGAGGATTGAGTCCAGCCAGTTTTCCAAAACCAACATTTTCGTTTTTCACCAAAATCACCACCAAGTCACAAAATCATGAACTTTGCTATGCACCAACCATGTCAAGATCAATTCCTTTTGATCCCAAACTTCTCCCACATCACTTTGAAGGCATTTGTGAGGATTGAGTCCAGCCAGTTTTCCAAAACCAACATTTTCGTTTTTCACCAAAATCACCACCAAGTCACAAAATCATGAACTTGGCTATGCACCAACCATGTCAAGATCAATTCCTTTTGATCCCAAACTTCTCCCACATCACTTTGAAGGCATTTGTGAGGATTGAGTCCAGCCACTTTTCCAAAACCATGATTTTCGTTTTTCACCAAAATCACCACCAAGCCACAAAATCAAGCCAAAAATCCAAAATCATGAACTTGGCTATGCACCAACCATGTCAAGATCAATTCCTTTTGATCCCAAACTTCTCCCACATCACTTTGGAGGCATTTGTGAGGATTGAGTCCAGCCACTTTTTCAAAACCATGATTTTCGTTTTTCACCAAAATCACCACCAAGCCACAAAATCAAGCCAAAAATCCAAAATCATGGAACTTGGCTATGCACCAACCATGCCAAGATCAATTCCTTTTGATCCCAAACTTCTCCCACATCACTTTGAAGGCATTTGTGAGGATTGAGTCCAGCCACTTTTCCAAAACCATGATTTTCGTTTTTCACCAAAATCACCACCAAGCCACAAAATCAAGCCAAAAATCCAAAATCATGAACTTGGCTATGCACCAACCATGTCAAGATCAATTCCTTTTGATCCCAAACTTCTCCCACATCACTTTGAAGGCATTTGTGAGGATTGAGTCCAGCCACTTTTCCAAAACCATGATTTTCGTTTTTCACCAAAATCACCACCAAGTCACAAAATCATGAACTTGGCTATGCACCAACCATGTCAAGATCAATTCCTTTTGATCCCAAACTTCTCCCACATCACTTTGAAGGCATTTGTGAGGATTGAGTCCAGCCACTTTTCCAAAACCATGATTTTCGTTTTTCACCAAAATCACCACCAAGCCACAAAATCAAGCCAAAAATCCAAAATCATGAACTTGGCTATGCACCAACCATGTCAAGATCAATTCCTTTTGATCCCAAACTTCTCCCACATCACTTTGGAGGCATTTGTGAGGATTGAGTCCAGCCACTTTTTCAAAACCATGATTTTCGTTTTTCACCAAAATCACCACCAAGCCACAAAATCAAGCCAAAAATCCAAAATCATGGAACTTGGCTATGCACCAACCATGCCAAGATCAATTCCTTTTGATCCCAAACTTCTCCCACATCACTTTGAAGGCATTTGTGAGGATTGAGTCCAGCCACTTTTCCAAAACCATGATTTTCGTTTTTCACCAAAATCACCACCAAGCCACAAAATCAAGCCAAAAATCCAAAATCATGAACTTGGCTATGCACCAACCATGTCAAGATCAATTCCTTTTGATCCCAAACTTCTCCCACATCACTTTGAAGGCATTTGTGAGGATTGAGTCCAGCCACTTTTCCAAAACCATGATTTTCGTTTTTCACCAAAATCACCACCAAGTCACAAAATCAAGCCAAAAATCCAAAATCATGGCACTTGGCTATGCACCAACCATGTCAAGATCAATTCCTTTTGCTCCCAAACTTCTCCCACATCACTTTGAAGGCATTTGTGAGGATTGAGTCCAGCCACTTTTCCAAAACCATGATTTTCGTTTTTCACCAAAATCACCACCAAGCCACAAAATCAAGCCAAAACACCAAAATCATGAACTTGGCTATGCACCAACCATGTCAAGATCAATTCCTTTTGATCCCTAACTTCTCCCACATCACTTTGAAGGCATTTGTGAGGATTGAGTCCAGCCAGTTTTCCAAAACCAACATTTTCGTTTTTCACCAAAATCACCACCAAGTCACAAAATCATGAACTTGGCTATGCACCAACCATGTCAAGATCAATTCCTTTTGATCCCAAACTTCTCCCACATCACTTTGGAGGCATTTGTGAGGATTGAGTCCAGCCAGTTTTCCAAAACCAACATTTTCGTTTTTCACCAAAATCACCACCAAGCCACAAAATCATGAACTTGGCTATGCACCAACCATGTCAAAATCAATTCCTTTTGATCCCAAACTTCTCCCACATCACTTTGAAGGCATTTGTGAGGATTTAGTCCAGCCAGTTTTCCAAAACAGACATTTTCGTTTTTCACCAAAATCACCACCAAGTCACAAAATCATGAATTTGGCTATGCACCAACCATGTCAAGATCAATTCCTTTTGATCCCAAACTTCTCCCACATCACTTTGAAGGCATTTGTGAGGATTTAGTCCAGCCAGTTTTCCAAAACCATGATTTTCGTTTTTCACCAAAATCACCACCAAGCCACAAAATCAAGCCAAAACACCAAAATCATGAACTTGGCTATGCACCAACCATGTCAAGATCAATTCCTTTTGATCCCTAACTTCTCCCACATCACTTTGAAGGCATTTGTGAGGATTGAGTCCAGCCAGTTTTCCAAAACCAACATTTTCGTTTTTCACCAAAATCACCACCAAGTCACAAAATCATGAACTTGGCTATGCACCAACCATGTCAAGATCAATTCCTTTTGATCCCAAACTTCTCCCACATCACTTTGGAGGCATTTGTGAGGATTGAGTCCAGCCAGTTTTCCAAAACCAACATTTTCGTTTTTCACCAAAATCACCACCAAGTCACAAAATCATGAACTTGGCTATGCACCAACCATGTCAAAATCAATTCCTTTTGATCCCAAACTTCTCCCACATCACTTTGGAGGCATTTGTGAGGATTGAGTCCAGCCAGTTTTCCAAAACCAACATTTTCGTTTTTCACCAAAATCACCACCAAGCCACAAAATCATGAACTTGGCTATGCACCAACCATGTCAAAATCAATTCCTTTTGATCCCAAACTTCTCCCACATCACTTTGAAGGCATTTGTGAGGATTTAGTCCAGCCAGTTTTCCAAAACCATGATTTTCGTTTTTCACCAAAATCACCACCAAGCCACAAAATCAAGCCAAAACACCAAAATCATGAACTTGGCTATTCACCAACCATGTCAAGATCAATTCCTTTTGCTCCCAAACTTCTCCCACATCACTTTGGAGGAATTTGTGAGGATTGAGTCCAGCCACTTTTCCAAAACCATGATTTTCGTTTTTCACCAAAATCACCACCAAGTCACAAAATCAAGCCAAAAATCCAAAATCATGGAATTTGGCTATGCACCAACCATGTCAAAATCAATTCCTTTTGATCCCAAACTTCTTGCACATCACTTTGAAGGCATTTGTGAGGATTTCGTCCAGCCAGTTTTCCAAAACCATGATTTTCGTTTTTCACCAAAATCACCACCAAGCCACAAAATCAAGCCAAAACACCAAAATCATGAACTTGGCTATTCACCAACCATGTCAAGATCAATTCCTTTTGCTCCCAAACTTCTCCCACATCACTTTGGAGGAATTTGTGAGGATTGAGTCCAGCCACTTTTCCAAAACCATGATTTTCGTTTTTCACCAAAATCACCACCAAGTCACAAAATCAAGCCAAAAATCCAAAATCATGGAATTTGGCTATGCACCAACCATGTCAAAATCAATTCCTTTTGATCCCAAACTTCTCCCACATCACTTTGAAGGCATTTGTGAGGATTGAGTCCAGCCAGTTTTCCAAAACCATGATTTTCGTTTTTCACCAAAATCACCACCAAGCCACAAAATCAAGCCAAAACACCAAAATCATGAACATGGCTATGCACCAACCATGTCAAGATCAATTCCTTTTGATCCCAAACTTCTCCCACATCACTTTGAAGGCATTTGTGAGGATTGAGTCCAGCCAGTTTTCCAAAACCAACATTTTCGTTTTTCACCAAAATCACCACCAAATCACAAAATCATGAACTTGGCTATGCACCAAGCATGTCAAGATCAATTCCTTTTGATCCCAAACTTCTCCCACATCACTTTGAAGGCATTTGTGAGGATTGAGTCCAGCCAGTTTTCCAAAACCATGATTTTCGTTTTTCACCAAAATCACCACCAAGTCACAAAATCAAGCCAAAAATCCAAAATCATGGAACTTGGCTATGCACCAACCATGTCAAGATCAATTCCTTTTGATCCCAAACTTCTCCCACATCACTTTGAAGGCATTTGTGAGGATTGAGTCCAGCCACTTTTCCAAAACCATGATTTTCGTTTTTCACCAAAATCACCACCAAGCCACAAAATCAAGCCAAAAATCCAAAATCATGAACTTGGCTATGCACCAACCATGTCAAGATCAATTCCTTTTGATCCCAAACTTCTCCCACATCACTTTGGAGGCATTTGTGAGGATTGAGTCCAGCCAGTTTTCCAAAACCATGATTTTCGTTTTTCACCAAAATCACCACCAAGCCACAAAATCAAGCCAAAACACCAAAATCATGAACTTGGCTATGCACCAACCATGTCAAGATCAATTCCTTTTGCTCCCAAACTTCTCCCACATCACTTTGAAGGCATTTGTGAGGATTGAGTCCAGCCACTTTTCCAAAACCATGATTTTCGTTTTTCACCAAAATCACCACCAAGCCACAAAATCAAGCCAAAACACCAAAATCATGAACTTGGCTATGCACCAACCATGTCAAGATCAATTCCTTTTGATCCCTAACTTCTCCCACATCACTTTGAAGGCATTTGTGAGGATTGAGTCCAGCCAGTTTTCCAAAACCAACATTTTCGTTTTTCACCAAAATCACCACCAAGTCACAAAATCATGAACTTGGCTATGCACCAACCATGTCAAGATCAATTCCTTTTGATCCCAAACTTCTCCCACATCACTTTGGAGGCATTTGTGAGGATTGAGTCCAGCCAGTTTTCCAAAACCAACATTTTCGTTTTTCACCAAAATCACCACCAAGCCACAAAATCATGAACTTGGCTATGCACCAACCATGTCAAAATCAATTCCTTTTGATCCCAAACTTCTCCCACATCACTTTGAAGGCATTTGTGAGGATTTAGTCCAGCCAGTTTTCCAAAACAGACATTTTCGTTTTTCACCAAAATCACCACCAAGTCACAAAATCATGAATTTGGCTATGCACCAACCATGTCAAGATCAATTCCTTTTGATCCCAAACTTCTCCCACATCACTTTGAAGGCATTTGTGAGGATTTAGTCCAGCCAGTTTTCCAAAACCATGATTTTCGTTTTTCACCAAAATCACCACCAAGCCACAAAATCAAGCCAAAACACCAAAATCATGAACTTGGCTATGCACCAACCATGTCAAGATCAATTCCTTTTGATCCCTAACTTCTCCCACATCACTTTGAAGGCATTTGTGAGGATTGAGTCCAGCCAGTTTTCCAAAACCAACATTTTCGTTTTTCACCAAAATCACCACCAAGTCACAAAATCATGAACTTGGCTATGCACCAACCATGTCAAGATCAATTCCTTTTGATCCCAAACTTCTCCCACATCACTTTGGAGGCATTTGTGAGGATTGAGTCCAGCCAGTTTTCCAAAACCAACATTTTCGTTTTTCACCAAAATCACCACCAAGTCACAAAATCATGAACTTGGCTATGCACCAACCATGTCAAAATCAATTCCTTTTGATCCCAAACTTCTCCCACATCACTTTGGAGGCATTTGTGAGGATTGAGTCCAGCCAGTTTTCCAAAACCAACATTTTCGTTTTTCACCAAAATCACCACCAAGCCACAAAATCATGAACTTGGCTATGCACCAACCATGTCAAAATCAATTCCTTTTGATCCCAAACTTCTCCCACATCACTTTGAAGGCATTTGTGAGGATTTAGTCCAGCCAGTTTTCCAAAACCATGATTTTCGTTTTTCACCAAAATCACCACCAAGCCACAAAATCAAGCCAAAACACCAAAATCATGAACTTGGCTATTCACCAACCATGTCAAGATCAATTCCTTTTGCTCCCAAACTTCTCCCACATCACTTTGGAGGAATTTGTGAGGATTGAGTCCAGCCACTTTTCCAAAACCATGATTTTCGTTTTTCACCAAAATCACCACCAAGTCACAAAATCAAGCCAAAAATCCAAAATCATGGAATTTGGCTATGCACCAACCATGTCAAAATCAATTCCTTTTGATCCCAAACTTCTTGCACATCACTTTGAAGGCATTTGTGAGGATTTCGTCCAGCCAGTTTTCCAAAACCATGATTTTCGTTTTTCACCAAAATCACCACCAAGCCACAAAATCAAGCCAAAACACCAAAATCATGAACTTGGCTATTCACCAACCATGTCAAGATCAATTCCTTTTGCTCCCAAACTTCTCCCACATCACTTTGGAGGAATTTGTGAGGATTGAGTCCAGCCACTTTTCCAAAACCATGATTTTCGTTTTTCACCAAAATCACCACCAAGTCACAAAATCAAGCCAAAAATCCAAAATCATGGAATTTGGCTATGCACCAACCATGTCAAAATCAATTCCTTTTGATCCCAAACTTCTCCCACATCACTTTGAAGGCATTTGTGAGGATTGAGTCCAGCCAGTTTTCCAAAACCATGATTTTCGTTTTTCACCAAAATCACCACCAAGCCACAAAATCAAGCCAAAACACCAAAATCATGAACATGGCTATGCACCAACCATGTCAAGATCAATTCCTTTTGATCCCAAACTTCTCCAACATCACTTTGAAGGCATTTGTGAGGATTGAGTCCAGCCAGTTTTCCAAAACCAACATTTTCGTTTTTCACCAAAATCACCACCAAATCACAAAATCATGAACTTGGCTATGCACCAAGCATGTCAAGATCAATTCCTTTTGATCCCAAACTTCTCCCACATCACTTTGAAGGCATTTGTGAGGATTGAGTCCAGCCAGTTTTCCAAAACCATGATTTTCGTTTTTCACCAAAATCACCACCAAGTCACAAAATCAAGCCAAAAATCCAAAATCATGGAACTTGGCTATGCACCAACCATGTCAAGATCAATTCCTTTTGATCCCAAACTTCTCCCACATCACTTTGAAGGCATTTGTGAGGATTGAGTCCAGCCACTTTTCCAAAACCATGATTTTCGTTTTTCACCAAAATCACCACCAAGCCACAAAATCAAGCCAAAAATCCAAAATCATGAACTTGGCTATGCACCAACCATGTCAAGATCAATTCCTTTTGATCCCAAACTTCTCCCACATCACTTTGGAGGCATTTGTGAGGATTGAGTCCAGCCAGTTTTCCAAAACCATGATTTTCGTTTTTCACCAAAATCACCACCAAGTCACAAAATCAAGCCAAAAATCCAAAATCATGGAACTTGGCTATGCACCAACCATGTCAAAATCAATTCCTTTTGATCCCAAACTTCTCCCACATCACTTTGAAGGCATTTGTGAGGATTGAGTCCAGCCAGTTTTCCAAAACCATGATTTTCGTTTTTCACCAAAATCACCACCAAGCCACAAAATCAAGCCAAAACACCAAAATCATGAACTTTGCTATGCACCAACCATGTCAAGATCAATTCCTTTTGATCCCAAACTTCTCCCACATCACTTTGAAGGCATTTGTGAGGATTGAGTCCAGCCAGTTTTCCAAAACCAACATTTTCGTTTTTCACCAAAATCACCACCAAGTCACAAAATCATGAACTTGGCTATGCACCAATCATGTCAAGATCAATTCCTTTTGATCCCAACTCACCACACCCTCGCCTCTTCGCAAGACACCACACCACCGGACGGTCCACCCCCCGCTCGCCACAAAAACGAGTGAGCAAATGGAAACATCAAGTGACCCAGTGTCCGCATCGCTAGGTATGGAAAAGAACTTCCGCGTGTCCCGTGCGTGCAACAAACTTCTCTGCCCGTGCCCACCGAGTTCCAGCACGTTTCATCAGTGTTTCTAATCCCCGACACCGCCCGCGAGGACGGTGTTGATGGAGAAGCCACAGGGATGAACCGACGCCTTCGCTTTCCTTAGAAGTGATAGTCGCACGCACCCTCAGTGGTGGTCGTGGTGGTCCCGAGTGGTGGTCTTGGTGTATCCGTGTGTTTGTGGATTTGCGTGGCACAAATCTTCCCCGATCGCACCGGGCCACAGTTCCAACCCGTCTCGTCCGTGCTTCTTCTCCAGCACGACCACCGTGGCGGATCGCCAAGATGCTCGTGAGGGAGAAGCCACGCGGATGAGGCCGTGCCTTCCCTGTGGTGGCCGCACGCTACTGGACCGAGAGTAATAAAGCCCTCATATCAACCACATGACCCTGGGCGTAACCAGCACAAATGTGAGCCCAAGCGGACGCTGACTGATGACATTACTCCCCCCCGCCCGGCAGCAAGCCAGACATGATGGCCCCTTCCCCGCGAACGGTTGGAAGCCATACCCCCTTCGTGATGCTCACAAGTCTTCGAATAAGCCACCCAACGATTTGCGTGGCACAAATCTTCCCCGATCGCACCGGGCCACAGTTCCAACCCGTCTCATCCGTGCTTCTTCTCCGGCACGACCACCGTGGCGGATCGCCAAGATGCTCGTGAGGGAGAAGCCACGCGGATGAGGCCGTGCCTTCCCTGTGGTGGCCGCGCGCTACTGGACCGAGAGTAATAAAGCCCTCAATATCAACCACATGACCCTGGGCGTAACCAGCACAAATGTGAGCCCAAGCGGACGCTGACTGATGACATTACCCCCCCGGCCGGCAGCAAGCCAGACATGATGGCCCCTTCCCCGCGAACGGTTGGAAGCCATACCCCCTTCGTGATGCTCACAAGTCTAGAAATGAGCCACACAACGAAAATCCCACCAGCGTGCCACAAAAATCCACATAACAGATTCACATTTTTTCCCACCGGGTCAGTCGGCCGGAACCGACGGCGGCCACCACCATGCCGCCGCCCACAACGGGTGACACCAACCCAAGTTGGTGGATCACCCATGTGTGGGCGTTTTGACTTGCCCCACCACAAAGCAAGCCAAAACAGGGGGGAATGAAAGGACCGCACCAGAATTTTCCATGGTGCAAGAGCTGGCTGCATTGAGGAACACCCCCCCCCCTATAATAGCTAAATATGCAAAAGCCACTTTTGTACAAGTAGATACACTTTTTTTGAGTAGACATAAGTTCTGTTTTGGGACCTAGAGAACGAATTTTCACGAGATTTTTTGCAGGGATCCTCATAAAAATGGTACAACATTGCCTCCAAAAAATTAGAATTTTTCGACATGGGGAAGTATTTTTTTTATTTTTCCAAAGACCCGAAATGTGGAAAATCGGGAAAAATGGAAAAACGTATCTAGACACCGTATTTTTGCGTGATTTTTTCCAGTCCATCCCATAATAATATCAAGAAGGTGCCCACCAAGTTTCGTTAGGATTGGCCAAGGTTTCGAATTTTCATGAATTTTTTTCAAAACCCTCTATTTTCCAACATTTCAAAAATTCAAAACCACATCAAGATGGCTTGGTTTTGATACCAAACTTTCTAGACCTCATTCTGCATGCATTTGTGACACTTTCCAACCAACAAAACTCAAAAACCACCACTTTGAAAATTTCATGATTCTTGGCACACCACCAAGTCACAAAATCAAGCCAAAACACCAAAATCTTGGAACTTGGCTATGCACCAACCATGCCAAGATCAATTCCTTTTGATCCCAAACTTCTCCCACATCACTTTGAAGGCATTTGTGAGGATTGAGTCCAGCCACTTTTCCAAAACCATGATTTTCGTTTTTCACCAAAATCACCACCAAGTCACAAAATCAAGCCAAAAATCCAAAATCATGGAACTTGGCTATGCACCAACCATGCCAAGATCAATTCCTTTTGATCCCAAACTTCTCCCACATCAATTTGAAGGCATTTGTGAGGATTGAGTCCAGCCACTTTTCCAAAACCATGATTTTCGTTTTTCACCAAAATCACCACCAAGTCACAAAATCATGAACTTGGCTATGCACCAACCATGTCAAAATCAATTCCTTTTGATCCCAAACTTCTCCCACATCACTTTGGAGGCATTTGTGAGGATTGAGTCCAGCCAGTTTTCCAAAACCAACATTTTCGTTTTTCACCAAAATCACCACCAAGCCACAAAATCATGAACTTGGCTATGCACCAACCATGTCAAAATCAATTCCTTTTGATCCCAAACTTCTCCCACATCACTTTGAAGGCATTTGTGAGGATTTAGTCCAGCCAGTTTTCCAAAACCATGATTTTCGTTTTTCACCAAAATCACCACCAAGCCACAAAATCAAGCCAAAACACCAAAATCATGAACTTGGCTATTCACCAACCATGTCAAGATCAATTCCTTTTGCTCCCAAACTTCTCCCACATCACTTTGGAGGAATTTGTGAGGATTGAGTCCAGCCACTTTTCCAAAACCATGATTTTCGTTTTTCACCAAAATCACCACCAAGTCACAAAATCAAGCCAAAAATCCAAAATCATGGAATTTGGCTATGCACCAACCATGTCAAAATCAATTCCTTTTGATCCCAAACTTCTTGCACATCACTTTGAAGGCATTTGTGAGGATTTCGTCCAGCCAGTTTTCCAAAACCATGATTTTCGTTTTTCACCAAAATCACCACCAAGCCACAAAATCAAGCCAAAACACCAAAATCATGAACTTGGCTATTCACCAACCATGTCAAGATCAATTCCTTTTGCTCCCAAACTTCTCCCACATCACTTTGGAGGAATTTGTGAGGATTGAGTCCAGCCACTTTTCCAAAACCATGATTTTCGTTTTTCACCAAAATCACCACCAAGTCACAAAATCAAGCCAAAAATCCAAAATCATGGAATTTGGCTATGCACCAACCATGTCAAAATCAATTCCTTTTGATCCCAAACTTCTCCCACATCACTTTGAAGGCATTTGTGAGGATTGAGTCCAGCCAGTTTTCCAAAACCATGATTTTCGTTTTTCACCAAAATCACCACCAAGCCACAAAATCAAGCCAAAACACCAAAATCATGAACATGGCTATGCACCAACCATGTCAAGATCAATTCCTTTTGATCCCAAACTTCTCCAACATCACTTTGAAGGCATTTGTGAGGATTGAGTCCAGCCAGTTTTCCAAAACCAACATTTTCGTTTTTCACCAAAATCACCACCAAATCACAAAATCATGAACTTGGCTATGCACCAAGCATGTCAAGATCAATTCCTTTTGATCCCAAACTTCTCCCACATCACTTTGAAGGCATTTGTGAGGATTGAGTCCAGCCAGTTTTCCAAAACCATGATTTTCGTTTTTCACCAAAATCACCACCAAGTCACAAAATCAAGCCAAAAATCCAAAATCATGGAACTTGGCTATGCACCAACCATGTCAAGATCAATTCCTTTTGATCCCAAACTTCTCCCACATCACTTTGAAGGCATTTGTGAGGATTGAGTCCAGCCACTTTTCCAAAACCATGATTTTCGTTTTTCACCAAAATCACCACCAAGCCACAAAATCAAGCCAAAAATCCAAAATCATGAACTTGGCTATGCACCAACCATGTCAAGATCAATTCCTTTTGATCCCAAACTTCTCCCACATCACTTTGGAGGCATTTGTGAGGATTGAGTCCAGCCAGTTTTCCAAAACCATGATTTTCGTTTTTCACCAAAATCACCACCAAGTCACAAAATCAAGCCAAAAATCCAAAATCATGGAACTTGGCTATGCACCAACCATGTCAAAATCAATTCCTTTTGATCCCAAACTTCTCCCACATCACTTTGAAGGCATTTGTGAGGATTGAGTCCAGCCAGTTTTCCAAAACCATGATTTTCGTTTTTCACCAAAATCACCACCAAGCCACAAAATCAAGCCAAAACACCAAAATCATGAACTTTGCTATGCACCAACCATGTCAAGATCAATTCCTTTTGATCCCAAACTTCTCCCACATCACTTTGAAGGCATTTGTGAGGATTGAGTCCAGCCAGTTTTCCAAAACCAACATTTTCGTTTTTCACCAAAATCACCACCAAGTCACAAAATCATGAACTTGGCTATGCACCAATCATGTCAAGATCAATTCCTTTTGATCCCAACTCACCACACCCTCGCCTCTTCGCAAGACACCACACCACCGGACGGTCCACCCCCCGCTCGCCACAAAAACGAGTGAGCAAATGGAAACATCAAGTGACCCAGTGTCCGCATCGCTAGGTATGGAAAAGAACTTCCGCGTGTCCCGTGCGTGCAACAAACTTCTCTGCCCGTGCCCACCGAGTTCCAGCACGTTTCATCAGTGTTTCTAATCCCCGACACCGCCCGCGAGGACGGTGTTGATGGAGAAGCCACAGGGATGAACCGACGCCTTCGCTTTCCTTAGAAGTGATAGTCGCACGCACCCTCAGTGGTGGTCGTGGTGGTCCCGAGTGGTGGTCTTGGTGTATCCGTGTGTTTGTGGATTTGCGTGGCACAAATCTTCCCCGATCGCACCGGGCCACAGTTCCAACCCGTCTCGTCCGTGCTTCTTCTCCAGCACGACCACCGTGGCGGATCGCCAAGATGCTCGTGAGGGAGAAGCCACGCGGATGAGGCCGTGCCTTCCCTGTGGTGGCCGCACGCTACTGGACCGAGAGTAATAAAGCCCTCATATCAACCACATGACCCTGGGCGTAACCAGCACAAATGTGAGCCCAAGCGGACGCTGACTGATGACATTACTCCCCCCCGCCCGGCAGCAAGCCAGACATGATGGCCCCTTCCCCGCGAACGGTTGGAAGCCATACCCCCTTCGTGATGCTCACAAGTCTTCGAATAAGCCACCCAACGATTTGCGTGGCACAAATCTTCCCCGATCGCACCGGGCCACAGTTCCAACCCGTCTCATCCGTGCTTCTTCTCCGGCACGACCACCGTGGCGGATCGCCAAGATGCTCGTGAGGGAGAAGCCACGCGGATGAGGCCGTGCCTTCCCTGTGGTGGCCGCGCGCTACTGGACCGAGAGTAATAAAGCCCTCAATATCAACCACATGACCCTGGGCGTAACCAGCACAAATGTGAGCCCAAGCGGACGCTGACTGATGACATTACCCCCCCGGCCGGCAGCAAGCCAGACATGATGGCCCCTTCCCCGCGAACGGTTGGAAGCCATACCCCCTTCGTGATGCTCACAAGTCTAGAAATGAGCCACACAACGAAAATCCCACCAGCGTGCCACAAAAATCCACATAACAGATTCACATTTTTTCCCACCGGGTCAGTCGGCCGGAACCGACGGCGGCCACCACCATGCCGCCGCCCACAACGGGTGACACCAACCCAAGTTGGTGGATCACCCATGTGTGGGCGTTTTGACTTGCCCCACCACAAAGCAAGCCAAAACAGGGGGGAATGAAAGGACCGCACCAGAATTTTCCATGGTGCAAGAGCTGGCTGCATTGAGGAACACCCCCCCCCCTATAATAGCTAAATATGCAAAAGCCACTTTTGTACAAGTAGATACACTTTTTTTGAGTAGACATAAGTTCTGTTTTGGGACCTAGAGAACGAATTTTCACGAGATTTTTTGCAGGGATCCTCATAAAAATGGTACAACATTGCCTCCAAAAAATTAGAATTTTTCGACATGGGGAAGTATTTTTTTTATTTTTCCAAAGACCCGAAATGTGGAAAATCGGGAAAAATGGAAAAACGTATCTAGACACCGTATTTTTGCGTGATTTTTTCCAGTCCATCCCATAATAATATCAAGAAGGTGCCCACCAAGTTTCGTTAGGATTGGCCAAGGTTTCGAATTTTCATGAATTTTTTTCAAAACCCTCTATTTTCCAACATTTCAAAAATTCAAAACCACATCAAGATGGCTTGGTTTTGATACCAAACTTTCTAGACCTCATTCTGCATGCATTTGTGACACTTTCCAACCAACAAAACTCAAAAACCACCACTTTGAAAATTTCATGATTCTTGGCACACCACCAAGTCACAAAATCAAGCCAAAACACCAAAATCTTGGAACTTGGCTATGCACCAACCATGCCAAGATCAATTCCTTTTGATCCCAAACTTCTCCCACATCACTTTGAAGGCATTTGTGAGGATTGAGTCCAGCCACTTTTCCAAAACCATGATTTTCGTTTTTCACCAAAATCACCACCAAGTCACAAAATCAAGCCAAAAATCCAAAATCATGGAACTTGGCTATGCACCAACCATGCCAAGATCAATTCCTTTTGATCCCAAACTTCTCCCACATCAATTTGAAGGCATTTGTGAGGATTGAGTCCAGCCACTTTTCCAAAACCATGATTTTCGTTTTTCACCAAAATCACCACCAAGTCACAAAATCAAGCCAAAAATCCAAAATCATGAACTTGGCTATGCACCAACCATGTCAAGATCAATTCCTTTTGATCCCAAACTTCTCCCACATCACTTTGGAGGCATTTGTGAGGATTGAGTCCAGCCACTTTTCCAAAACCATGATTTTCGTTTTTCACCAAAATCACCACCAAGCCACAAAATCAAGCCAAAACACCAAAATCATGAACTTTGCTATGCACCAACCATGTCAAGATCAATTCCTTTTGATCCCAAACTTCTCCCACATCACTTTGAAGGCATTTGTGAGGATTGAGTCCAGCCAGTTTTCCAAAACCATGATTTTCGTTTTTCACCAAAATCACCACCAAGCCACAAAATCAAGCCAAAACACCAAAATCATGAACTTGGCTATGCACCAACCATGTCAAGATCAATTCCTTTTGATCCCAAACTTCTCCCACATCACTTTGGAGGCATTTGTGAGGATTGAGTCCAGCCAGTTTTCCAAAACCATGATTTTCGTTTTTCACCAAAATCACCACCAAGCCACAAAATCAAGCCAAAACACCAAAATCATGAACTTGGCTATGCACCAACCATGTCAAGATCAATTCCTTTTGATCCCAAACTTCTCCCACATCACTTTGGAGGCATTTGTGAGGATTGAGTCCAGCCACTTTTCCAAAACCATGATTTTCGTTTTTCACCAAAATCACCACCAAGCCACAAAATCAAGCCAAAACACCAAAATCATGAACTTTGCTATGCACCAACCATGTCAAGATCAATTCCTTTTGATCCCAAACTTCTCCCACATCACTTTGAAGGCATTTGTGAGGATTGAGTCCAGCCAGTTTTCCAAAACCATGATTTTCGTTTTTCACCAAAATCACCACCAAGCCACAAAATCAAGCCAAAACACCAAAATCATGAACTTGGCTATGCACCAACCATGTCAAGATCAATTCCTTTTGATCCCAAACTTCTCCCACATCACTTTGGAGGCATTTGTGAGGATTGAGTCCAGCCACTTTTCCAAAACCATGATTTTCGTTTTTCACCAAAATCACCACCAAGCCACAAAATCAAGCCAAAACACCAAAATCATGAACTTTGCTATGCACCAACCATGTCAAGATCAATTCCTTTTGATCCCAAACTTCTCCCACATCACTTTGAAGGCATTTGTGAGGATTGAGTCCAGCCAGTTTTCCAAAACCATGATTTTCGTTTTTCACCAAAATCACCACCAAGCCACAAAATCAAGCCAAAAATCCAAAATCATGAACTTGGCTATGCACCAACCATGTCAAGATCAATTCCTTTTGATCCCAAACTTCTCCCACATCACTTTGAAGGCATTTGTGAGGATTGAGTCCAGCCACTTTTCCAAAACCATGATTTTCGTTTTTCACCAAAATCACCACCAAGCCACAAAATCAAGCCAAAACATCAAAATCATGAACTTTGCTATGCACCAACCATGCCAAGATCAATTCCTTTTGATCCCAAACTTCTCCCACATCACTTTGAAGGCATTTGTGAGGATTGAGTCCAGCCAGTTTTCCAAAACCAACATTTTCGTTTTTCACCAAAATCACCACCAAGTCACAAAATCATGAACTTGGCTATGCACCAACCATGTCAAGATCAATTCCTTTTGCTCCCAAACTTCTCCCACATCACTTTGGAGGCATTTGTGAGGATTGAGTCCAGCCACTTTTCCAAAACCAACATTTTCGTTTTTCACCAAAATCACCACCAAGTCACAAAATCAAGCCAAAACACCAAAATCTTGGAACTTGGCTATGCACCAACCATGCCAAGATCAATTCCTTTTGATCCCAAACTTCTCCCACATCACTTTGAAGGCATTTGTGAGGATTGAGTCCAGCCACTTTTCCAAAACCATGATTTTCGTTTTTCACCAAAATCACCACCAAGCCACAAAATCAAGCCAAAACACCAAAATCATGAACTTGGCTATGCACCAACCATGTCAAGATCAATTCCTTTTGCTCCCAAACTTCTCCCACATCACTTTGGAGGCATTTGTGAGGATTGAGTCCAGCCACTTTTCCAAAACCATGATTTTCGTTTTTCACCAAAATCACCACCAAGTCACAAAATCAAGCCAAAAATCCAAAATCATGGAACTTGGCTATGCACCAACCATGCCAAGATCAATTCCTTTTGATCCCAAACTTCTCCCACATCACTTTGAAGGCATTTGTGAGGATTGAGTCCAGCCACTTTTCCAAAACCATGATTTTCGTTTTTCACCAAAATCACCACCAAGTCACAAAATCAAGCCAAAAATCCAAAATCATGGAACTTGGCTATGCACCAACCATGCCAAGATCAATTCCTTTTGATCCCAAACTTCTCCCACATCACTTTGAAGGCATTTGTGAGGATTGAGTCCAGCCACTTTTCCAAAACCATGATTTTCGTTTTTCACCAAAATCACCACCAAGCCACAAAATCAAGCCAAAAATCCAAAATCATGAACTTGGCTATGCACCAACCATGTCAAGATCAATTCCTTTTGATCCCAAACTTCTCCCACATCACTTTGGAGGCATTTGTGAGGATTGAGTCCAGCCACTTTTCCAAAACCATGATTTTCGTTTTTCACCAAAATCACCACCAAGTCACAAAATCAAGCCAAAAATCCAAAATCATGGCACTTGGCTATGCACCAACCATGTCAAGATCAATTCCTTTTGCTCCCAAACTTCTCCCACATCACTTTGAAGGCATTTGTGAGGATTGAGTCCAGCCACTTTTCCAAAACCATGATTTTCGTTTTTCACCAAAATCACCACCAAGCCACAAAATCAAGCCAAAACACCAAAATCATGAACTTGGCTATGCACCAACCATGTCAAGATCAATTCCTTTTGATCCCAAACTTCTCCCACATCACTTTGAAGGCATTTGTGAGGATTGAGTCCAGCCAGTTTTCCAAAACCAACATTTTCGTTTTTCACCAAAATCACCACCAAGTCACAAAATCATGAACTTGGCTATGCACCAACCATGTCAA